>NC_142356.1:41435358-41612858 GCF_059441175.1 Urocampus carinirostris | reverse complement strand
ATAGATTTATTCATTCTAAACATTATTATCCCTTATTTTCCAATATTAAGGTAATAATAAATCCTTATAAGTAAAGTTATCCACTTACCTTAAATAAAGTTGAATGCAAACATAATTTTATGCAAATTTTAATTTACTTAATAAAATTATAATTTATTTTTCTTCCTTTATGTATGTTTTTATCAATTAAGTAATCTATTTGTTTTACAGTTAATATTAACTTTTATAACTTACTTTTAAATGAAGTAGAATATTAAACTAATTTTATGCAATTTTAAATTGGTTAAGAATTTATCATTAATGTATATTTCTGCCCTGCAATTGGCTGGCAACCAGTTCAGTGTGTCCCCTGCCCACTGCCCAAAGATAGCTGGGATGGGCTCCGGCAACCCTACTGAGGATAAGCGGTGCCGATAATGGATGGATGTATTTTTCTTTTTTTTATTTGTTTATTATAGTTGATATGTACCTACTTTAGTAAAGTTAAATGTAAAATCATGAAATTGTTGAATAATAATCCATTCGTTTATTCATTTTTTTATTCGTTTAGTCATTTGAAAATATTTTTTGCAAAGTAATGAAAGCTACTACAGTATTTGTTTTGAATATTCTGTTTTTATTTTAACAAAATGAGAATTCATGTTTTTATTTACATACGTATTTATTTAATATAATAATTACTTTCAGTAAAATACTACTTAAAAATTAACCATTTTTAAATACTTTTACCTGGAATGTTTATGTTGTGTACTTGGTGGCTAATCTGTTGCTGCAGGTTAATTTGAATTAGGAATTTTTTGGCTATTTGTGTTTGGATATATTTCCGTCCAGAGTTATGTCTGGTGTTGTAACAGAATGCATACCTTGTGCATTGTTTGTTATGCTAACATCCTGCGGTGCCTGTTTTTTGTCCTCTGTTTCTGTTGTGCTAACTGCATCCGTTATTTGTTATTAGAATTATGTTGTTGGTCGGTATTCAGCTCAAATGCCGTTCGGCGTACTATTCACATTGTGATTGGCTAGTGCTCAGTCCAGGCTGTAGACAACTTTTGTCCTTTAAGCTTCAGCTCACCACAACCCTGAACAACATACAGTACAGTAGACCCCCAGGATACAACAATAATCCCTCCTGAAGTTGGGGTCGTAAAGTGAAATTGCCTTATAATGGGGGATTAGAAAATAATTAATATCTAAAAATATACATTTATAATTGGCGTTTAATTCAATAATTTATCTTATATAATTGATTAGTTATTCTGCGTCAAGTCTGTAAAGTATTTTATGTCTCACAACAGACACTAAAGTATCAGCATGCATGAATTTTGTCTTAGCACTCACGGACATTGAATGTGGGACATTAAACGCCAATTTTCCTGTCTTTTCATGGATGATTATTCAAAAATAAGCCTAATTTGGAAAAATACATGGAGCAACAGGGTAATATGCCATATATTTTTGCAAGTATGTATTGAATTCTTTTTCACGTTTGTGGCAGTCGAAAACACTGAAAAAATGTCTGTCAAGCCACTCATGTTCGCATTCCTCACAATAATGTTGCATTTCACCTTTTGAATGCTTGTGTAACCATAGGAATGTTAGAGGGTCCTTAAAACTTTTAACTACGGTTAATGATTGTGACGGATCATCAAAGATTGATTTCTCTCTATAATTCTTTTTTCTCTTCAAAATTAAAGATGTAAGAATATAGTAGATACAACATGTATCTGTTCCTTGGTGGGGATCGTAAAATAGAATAGAATGAAATAGATTTGTCTTCAATATCAACGTGAAACATTGTATGCAACGAGGTAAGACATGGGGCACTCCAAGGTTAAACATGTAAAAAAGACGTTGAAGAGAAAAAAGATAAAAGACTATCAGGATAAATAGGCAAAAAAAATAATCACAACGTAGTGCTTAGAAAACAGGCCCCAGTTGTACTAATAACGCAATTAAAAAGAATAATGAAGTGTAACGATAGTACAATGAAAATAAGTGCAATAACGTTTAAATGCAGCAATATATAAAAAAAAAACAATTTCATTCACATGGTATATATATTTTCAGTTTTGTGCAATTGTATATATTTTATGAAAACATCTTATTCCACACTGTAAAGTGAAAGGCAAGCACGCCGTATCCTGGGGTCTACTGTAAAAGGCAGCAAGAGAGTCAATCAAGGCACCGATTTAAGAGCACTTGAGATCTTTCACCCTCCCTTTAACTTCGTTTTGGGATCTGTTCGAACTGATCTGGTTTTAGATCCGTGTCTTGGTGGGCCTCTTGTGGCCTAGGTGCGTGACCTCTCACCTCTAACCTCTTTGACTCCGCCCCCCCTGCAGCCTGAGAACCTTCTATTGGCCAGTAAGCTGAAGGGGGCGGCTGTCAAGTTAGCTGACTTTGGGCTGGCTATCGAGGTGCAGGGGGACCAGCAGGCGTGGTTCGGTGAGTATTCGCTGATTCAGTTTTTTGGGGTTGGCTCGTTTTTTACGGTCATTCGTTCATCATTGATACCTTTTCTATGATTTTATTTTACTCCTCCAGGATTTGCCGGTACCCCTGGGTACTTGTCCCCAGAAGTTTTGAGGAAAGACCCATATGGGAAACCAGTGGATATGTGGGCCTGCGGTAAATAAATTGCTGCTCGTTCCAATTGAAAGCTTATGTTATTTTTAATAGAAAACAAGAGAAACTTTCCCATTAGAAATATTTTATTATTCTAATGCAGGGGTCCCCAAACTTTTTCTGTGAGGGCCAGGTAACTCTCCTTTCTGATGAAAGCCCTGCCTCCGTTTGCAAGTGTGAAATTTTAATCACAATCTGGTGTGTCTAAAGACTAGCCAAAAACACAAAAAACATGTTTTTTTTCTTAATGCTAAAAATTCCGTGGTGTGACATTGGCGCTGGATGAACTCTCGTCTCCCACCAGATCGACACCGTAGCTCATCTCTTCTGCATCGAAGGCTAGCATCTAAGCATTGTAACCTTTACTCAAAATGTAAAATAGTCAATGTTTTTAACATTTCATCTGAAAGAGGGACTTTCAAACTATAATAGAAATGTATTGGTCCAGCTCAGGATACAATTATGTAACATTTTTTTTTAACAATTACTTCACACATGACATAAAGCAAATGTAAATTTATTTCTCCGTGTTTTCTGTCCTCGTTAACGGAGTTTTGCCACTTTCTTTTTTCTTTCCTCCTCATGTGTCTTTTCCTATACCTATAAGTTTGTCTTCTCTCAGGGTCAGCATCGCTTTTCTGCTGCAGATAACGGTGCCATTCCCTGAAAAATGCATGCATACAATTTCAAAAAATCTTTTTGGAAGTATACAGCAAATTAATACATGAGAGTTTGATAATAAATCCCAATACACGAGTAAATTTGAATCTCACATTGACCCTGTCAATTTGTGTGCCCCCCTTCATAGCAATAACAGGCGGAGGGAATTAATGCGGGGGGCATTTCTTAAGTTAGTTTTAAGTTACTACTAATGTGAAGAAAAAGAACCTAGTCAAGTCAACTCACATTTATTTGTATAGCCCTTAGTCACAAAAATATCTCAAATACACAATGATTACTTTGAAATATTAAAAAAAGTTTATTACTGATATCATAATCAATTTATGCTTTCGTAGACAGTAATAAAACATTGACAAAAGGTTGCTAAAAGAGTGGTACTTACTGTAATGTTTTCCCTCCCAAAATATGGTTACATCAAAAAGAGTCATGTGACTAAAATGATAGCCAGCAGATATATGGGGGATTTGGGGGCGTAGAGATTTTAAACATGAAAAATGCACACATAATTGAAATTGACATCAGGTGAAGGATGTGAAGAATATTATCATTAAGGCAATACAGAAATGATTAAAAACCCTGAATTTATTAGATTGTTCTCACACATACTTGGAACAGAATTCAATCAAACATGATTCGGGATGTACAGTAGCATTTAGTGTACTTGCTAGGATCTTAATTTGATGCTAGGTCCTTAGCTTGGCCTATTGCTAGGACCTTAACTTGGCCTTTTGGCTGAGAGTGTCCTTAGCTTGGCCTCTCTTGCCATGATCTTTGATTTTTGCATTTCGGAGATGGAATAAGAGCTTGCTCTGTCCACTCCATGCATCGGCCCGGTATTGCAGTACCTCCGGGAACGGTGCATTCGCAATGATCGCAGCAAGGCTTTAGGGCTAGGACCTTAGCTTGGCCTTTTGGCTGAGAGTAAGTGTCCCGGCTCCTAGGCTTTGTAGCGTATTATGAACTGACCGATAACGGATAATGAATAATGAATAAAGAAGATAGAACAATAACCCTTAAAAAATCCCCCCCCACTTGGCAAGGAAGATACCATGATGGACGGAACTTGACTCAGCCGACCTTGAGTTTCTAAAAGTGTTGGCACGTGTCGATTACGAGATTGTTAATGTGTCTGCACATGTTGTATACCATTTGATTTTTGCATTTCGGAGATGGAATAAGAGCTTGCTCTGTCCACTCCACGCATCGGCCCGGTATTGCAGTACCTCCGGGAACGGTGCATTCGCACTGATCGCTGCATGGCTCTGTGGCTAGGACCTTGACTCGGCCCCTTGGCTTTGTAGCGTATTATGATTTGACCGATAACGGATAATGAATAATTGATAAAGAATATAGAACAATAAACCTTACAAAATCCCCCCCATCACAGTAATTCATTTTAATTTAATTTATCCTGATAAATATCACTGTGTCCGAGAGGGCGGTTAGGCTGACAAGAAAATATTTTCCAAATAATTATAGGCCAATTCTTACAAAAAAATATACAATTTTATGTCACTGGGACTCATCTAGCATGGAATAACATTAATGGCCCATCTTCTTATTTCTTACATCTTGTTAGCTGAAGGTTTATTTCACCTTAATTTATTATTTATTTAGTATATTTTTTCCCACCTAATAATGAAACTTTGGGCTATTACACCCCAAAAACAGCTTTTTCAGAATGCTAAAACCTAGCATCATTTTCATCAGCATTGAAAGCTTACTTCTTCAAGGCTAAGCTTCTTCATCTAGTCTAAAAAGTTGTTTTCTCCCCGTATAGTAAGCTGTTTGTTCTTAGCTGAAAGTTAGCTTTTTCTTTTTTTCACAGAAAAAAATCCCTGTCTTGTATACTTAAATAATTATTTTTGCTAAAAGTTGGTGGCAATTTCGGTGTCAAATGATAGCCTTTTGTTCTACGCTAAGCTAGCTTCTTTTTCTATTTCTGAAACTTTGCCTTCTTGCTGTATAGCTTTCTACATGTACGCTTTCTTCTTTGAAAATATGCTTCATTTCTCTCTTCAATGAAGTTTAGACTACTGGTAGTTTTCCTCTCGCTAAAGTTGTTTGCAACTTAAGAATATGATTTTATTTTTTTACATAGTTAATTTGTATGATATATATTTTTTGTAAATAGGCACTGTTTCTCTCCTGCTAAAAGAAAAAAGAGATTTTGAGCGCATTACTGAGTACAATTTATAATTCTTTGTTTGGTAATTTCTTTCACATAGTTGTGTTTTCCTTTTTCTTTACAATATTTTTCTTTAAATTAATACAGTGAGACCTCGCTACTTCGCGGTTCGACGTTCGCGGATTCAGAGCTTCGCGGTCTGTAATGGTAAAAAAAAAAAAAAAGTTTTTTTTTCTTTTAAGGGGCGTCGCTACTTTTTGCGGGAATCCCCCTCGGCCGACGACCCTAGCACGGCGCGCCGTTCTCGTTTCCCGGTGTTGTACCCAAATCCGACTCCCGTAAAGAATCCTCCCCCCTCGCGTGAACGCGCATTCTGCTGCGCTTCCGACAAAAGCGATCGTATTCTATATAATACGCTTATTGAAAC
The DNA here is from genome assembly GCF_059441175.1 of Urocampus carinirostris. Lineage (NCBI taxonomy): Eukaryota > Metazoa > Chordata > Actinopteri > Syngnathiformes > Syngnathidae > Urocampus > Urocampus carinirostris. The sequence continues at coordinate 41,606,997 of NC_142356.1, read as the reverse complement.
CATAAAGCGAGCTAATTAAAATAATTGGGCGATCGTAGTCTATATAATGCGTTTATTTAAACAATAAAGCGCGATCGTATTCTACAAAATGCGTTTGTTAACGCGGATGAAAAAGTCACCAACGTCACGTCTCCCGCTCGGGCCGCGATGGCTCTACATGGCGCTACACGGCCCTCGATTGGGGGGAAAGGGGTAGGGGGACCTGTGGGGGTTAGGGGGCGGTGAAGCGGAAGCCGCGTGGACCCAGCAGTGGCAGCCGTGGGCTACCAGTACACTCAGTTCGGCCAGAGTAAGTCGAGAGCCTTCCCGGCTTAGCATGGTGCTCGTGGCGCACGTTTAAGCCCGTGTTTGCTGACGGGATCTCAAAGACTATTATGCAGTACGGCGGTGAAGCGAAAGCCGCACCAAAACCGCGCGCCGGTGTTGTGCCCAAATCCAACTCCCGTACAAAATCCTCCCCCCCTCGCGTGAACGCGCATTCTGCTGCGCTTCCGACAGGCCGTCGCGGTGTCGCGCCCGAAAAGTTGTCGCGCCCGAAAAGTACCCGCGCCGCGGGTTAGGGGCTCGCTCGCGAATAATGAGGATAAGCGGTGCAGATAATGACATGAGATGAGCTTTTTTTTTCTTTTTGAAGGGGCGTCGCTACTTCGCAGATTTTCACTTTTTGCTGGTGGCTTTTCTCCCCATTAAACGGGTCTAAAAAATAATAATTAAAAAAAAAATATATATATATATACATATATATATATATATTTTTTTTTTAAGGCGCGCCGCTACTTTGAGGATTTTCACTTATCGCGGGTGGTTTTGTTCCCCATTAACCGCGATAACCGAGGTCTTACTGTATTGTTTTCTGTTATTTTGTTAGATTTTTTAGTATATTTTTTTTTGCCCTGAATTCAATATTGAGATTTCAGTTTTTTTTTTACATTTTATTTTTGCAGTGTTATATTTTAAAAACAGTTTTGTTTTGTCTATTTATGTATTCCTTCCCCTCCCCCAAGTTGATTAAATGTTTTTTTACGATATTTTTAAAACATTTTGTCTTGAACTCTAGGGTTTTGTTTTTTTCCTTGCAGCTAGTTTGTTCATACTGTAATTTCAAAATGTGATTATATGCTTTTTTTCTTTTAGTTCGATGGTTTCAGGTAATAAGTAACAGATTTCCCTCTGGCCATATTTTTTAAACACTTTAGTTTATTACATTAATCATTTTAGTGTTTCCTAGTCAAATTCAAGAAAAAACATCAAGCAAAATATCAAGTAAAATCAATTTCAAACATATTTATAATGCCGCTTTTAGGTGAAATACGTGATTAAATTTGTTCATGTCTTTGGTTCTGGTTCCTTGCCAAAAGTGAAAAGGGGGCAGATCCGGCCCACCAGTCATAGTTTTGGGACCGCTGTTCCAATGATAATTGACCTTTACATTTAGCTTCTTTTTTGTATCCAACCACACTTTTTCATACAAAACTAGGAGTGATTTTATACATCCTTCTGGTTGGCTACCCTCCGTTCTGGGATGAAGACCAGCACCGCCTTTATCAACAAATCAAAGCCGGGGCCTATGACGTAAGCGCACATACACATACAAAATAAAATAAATATAAATATATGACTTTAACGTTTTCCGACAGTTCCCATCCCCCGAATGGGACACGGTAACTCCGGAGGCCAAAGATCTGATCAACAAGATGCTAACCATCAACCCCAGCAAACGCATCACCGCCTCCGAGGCCCTCAAACATCCCTGGATCTGCGTATGTGTCACATATCTGCTAGTGTTGGGCACGTTACAGAAAAACTGATTAGTTACAGTTACAAGGGACTTCATTTAAAAAGTAATTCTGTTAAACTCCTGATTATTGACACACAAAAGTTGCGGCTACTCTGAGAATAACTATCTATTTACAAACAACCGTATATACCCGCGTTGAAGCTAACCCCTGTAAACTTCTTTATTATACCCTCACAATTAAAGAAATAGAAGAAAACATGTACACCATCCTCTGCAAGCGGTGAGCCCTTCATATTTCTTGGCGTGTACAATCCTGAGAGCGGACTAACACTTAGCCGAGACACTCCATATCAATTTTACATATCAGTATTGAGTATATAGTATATTTATAGAGTAAATATGACTTGAATGCAGATAAATACAGTAGGGAGAATGAGGAGATATTCAGCGTCCTCATACTCTACTTAAGACGGCGCCACAATAACTGTTGTTCTTCAGTTGTACTTTGTAGTAGGCCTGCAACAATGAATGTATAAAATCGATTAAAATAAATAAAGAGTTGGCTACTAATCATCAATTCATCGTGACTTGTGATTTTGCACCATTAGGCATGTTAATTTAATGCAAATAGAGCATCGGATTTACTTATGATGTTGAGGTACTACCACTTTATTTTGGCAGAGGGCGCTCCAATACGTTTTTATAAAGAAAATATTTTATATATATAAAAAAAATATACAATTTTAATTTAAAATTGCATCATTTCAAACAAAATTGGCATGAAACAGTCAAAGACTACTAATATATTCAAGGGAAGTGCTGCAGAAATGCAGAAAAATATTTTTGAAAATAAATCAATGAAATAAATAAAATTTAAAAAAGAATAATAATGACATGTTTAACTCAACACATGGGACAGATTCATAAGCATATTATATATCATTTGTACATTGGGTATGTTTAGCATATTTAAAGATTTAACCCCAAAAAAAGGAATTCGTTGACAAAATTTTGAAAAGTGAGTTTACATTTTTGATGTATTTTTTGTGAATGAAATATTCTTGCGTCACATAAAATGAAATGTAATGCTCTTTCTTCGGTTTTGTTTTAAATGATAAGTCCAAAATCGAATATGATCTTTGGATAAGGAGGTAGAAAAAGAGTATCTATTTGCAGGTGTATGTGTTTTTGTAGTTTTGATTATTTTTAAGTTATTTGACTAACACTTGGATTCTTTTATTGTTTAAGATGATAAAATTTTCTTTGGTTTTGTGCAGTGTTCTTCTGTCCGTCCAAAACTTCAATATTTTAATTTACAAAAACGGCTTAATCAATTAATCGATAGAAATCGATAGATTTATTGATTATCAAAATAATCTTGAGTTGCAGCCCTATCTTGTAGTATAAACACGCTCATCCATCATAACCGCTACTGGAATATTGAGGGTTGTATTCTACATTGTGAACAAAGGAGGACAGTTAGCGATCAGAAAACGTTGCAATTCATTCAACTGCTTTCCATAAGTAGTGGAGTAATGCACCATGCTATAAAATCTCGCGTTATACAATGTTATTAATACTGCGTTTAAGTATTTGTTACAGAGAAAAGTACCGTATTATCTGTACGAAAGTCGCATCAGCCGAAAATGTATAATTAAGACGGAAAAAACATATATAAATCGCACCGGGAGCTTAATTCACATTTAGAGCGATATTTATTTGATAAAATCCAACACCAAAGACATACATGTCATCTTGAAAGGCAAATAAAATTAAGAATAGAGTAAACAGGCTGAATAAGTGTACCTCATACCAACGTTACATGATTGACATGCCTGTTAATATCAGTAACGACGTAACAAAATATTCAGGTAATGTATTATTATTCAGATAACTCTGAAATAAAGAACATGTTTACCAAACTATCAGTTTAACTCCAAATCAATAAATCCAAAGAAGTTTTCATCCTCGCTGTCACGGTAGATGATGTGCTCTTCCTCTTTTCGCAACTACGTCATTTACGTCACATGTCATTTTTGCTTTCGTCCAGTACCTCGAAAGCTTTACAAACTTTCTGCTTTTCGGTTGCATATTTCACTATTTTCTACAGAATAAGATTTCCTTTTCGGTGCCATGTTGTTCAGTCTTTGTTGTTTTTCAAAATTACCGGTGTGTGCCGAAAGCTCCCCCTCCCTAGCGTGATATGCCCCGCGCTCTAGCATATGTCACTTGCGCAAGCATTAGTAAAATGACATAGTATCTCGTTTTTGGGGAAAATGTAATAGAACAGTAAAGCACAGAGCATTTGTTGTTTCCATATGAATCCATTTTGAACAAGTTGAAGCTATTTCCTTTGGCGAAATGACTTCTTAACGTTCGTGTCCCAACAAATTATTAACACAGATGTAGAGCAACCTTAGTGTGAAAATATCATGTGAAATTATATACTCGGTAATAATGTGTTAATAATTTTACAGTCTCACCGGAGTATAAGTTACACCGCTGGCTGGCCAAACTATAAAAAAATTGCGTGTTATACTCTGGAAACTACAGTAATTTCATTCCAGTAATGCATTGCTTCGCAACGCGTTGGTCCTAACACTGGTTGACGTCCTCATTAATTTAGTTTTTATATTCGCTGTCCTCAATTTTTCTTCTCCTTTCAGCAACGCTCCACTGTAGCTTCCATGATGCACAGGCAGGAGACTGTGGAGTGCCTGAAAAAATTCAACGCGAGGAGGAAACTCAAGGTGAGACGTCATGCGAGACGGGCGCTTTCTATTTCTGCAACCGCCGTGGCCTTCATGACTTCTATCTCGATGTCTTTGACCCGGGAGATGACTCTAATATATCATAAAAGTAACGACTCGTTTTGTGAAACCCTTACAACCCGCTGGTCTCCTTTTTTCCCCGAACCTCTAATCATTCTTTCTGTCTTCTTCTTTTCTGCTGTTATTGTGGCCTATCCTGTATTTCCTTGCTTGTGGCTGCAGGGGGCCATACTGACCACTTTGCTGGTCACAAGAAACTTCTCAGGTACGTTCAGTGTGATTTCCAAGGCTGGTGCCGATTTTGAGATCATCGGAAAAAAATCTAATTTGCTTCCTAGGTTTTTGGGCTGAAAATGAAGAACGACTCATTTGAAGTTTTCATTCGTTGTAGTATCATACAATAAACCTATGGGTTACATTATCTTTAGCTTACAATATTATCAGGCTACTATGGCTTTTCAACCCCTCATTATGTCATTTTCCTCACCACACAAACAACTTAAACAACAAATACATTCCCCTGCCCCAAAATATCCGAAATTCAAACTTTTATGGTATTTGTGCATGTAGCTGTGCAAGTCATGTGACTTACATTGGCAAAGTAGAAATCCAGAAATGCTGTAGATTTCTATGGTCAACAAAAAGTAGTTATATATATATATATATATATATATATATATATATATATATATATATATATATATATATATATATATATATATATATATATATAATAAAACTTCAGTGAGCTCTTTTATGCCTCAACTTTTTTTTCACTTTTTATTTATTTCCCAATTCTTTACTTGCATGTTTTATCTTTTTATTCTAAAGTATCAAAGCTTTTGTATACTTTTTTATTCACCATTGTCTGTTTCTTTTGTTTTGTTTGTTTTTCAAATTTCTTTCCTTTTGTTTGGATTGCTGTTTCAAATCGAGGTAAGGATTTTTGGGAGTAGGATTGGGCTTGACTTTTATCCCTTTTCCTAAAAAAATATATCTTAACAGTATGCATGGAGAATAGAAATGATTGATCCGTTAAAGCACTGCACACCTGCAAAAATTTTAGCAGTTTGTGTGATTAAAGGGTAAATCCTTTGCCGGATATAGCATGCCGTTTAAAGACACTCTGACGAATGTGACTAAAGAGGATAAGAGCATGCTAATGTAAGCACAAATCACCAAATTTACACACCCAATCCACTCTGTGCCCATTTGAGTTAATACCCGCAAGGAAAATAACTAGGGATGCACGATAATTTTTTTCCCTACCACTACAGTCAATAAAGTCGTCCGTCTAAAAAACAATGCCAAAATTAACATAAACGCATCGAAAATACATTTTTTTTATGTGTGTCTTCAGTTTTGTTTACATTTACAATACCATTATTCAACTCCTGTTCACATGTTTTCATAAACTAGTGTTAGGGGCTAGAGACTATCAATCGATAAATACTTATTAAATTAACCTAAGATTAACTCATTCAATAATGGACATTTCTCAAGTGACTCTCAAGTGGCTACAAAATCTTTTTTTTTCTACTTGTGCACGTTATGGAGAAGTAGAGTTTCAAGCTACTATATATTTAGAAAATCAAAGTATATTGGAATAAGGAACTTAAATTCTTAAAAAAATTCTTACAAAGAGTATCTGCTTATTGAGTATTATAGTGTGGCATCAATGGATTAATTATCGAGGCAATACACTCACAATACAGAGAGTTGCAGAGGAGACAAGACTAAGTTGTGCTACTACTTCTATAAAAAATCTCAAAATATTCAAATGAGGCACATAAATGAGTAGAATTGTTTTAACCAGTTGTGGTGGCTGATTGAATATTAAAACATGGCATTAAGTTACTACTTATCCCGTCTTTTTTTTAACCTTAACGCCATAGGCCCGATAATTATCGTGCATCCCTGGAAATAACCTTCTAAGAATGCATCAGGAATACTTTCTTCTTTGGTTTTGAGATCCTGCCGTTGATTTTATGATCAAATGAGCACAATGTACTGATACGCTTGCTGCATGCTAGCAAGTCCTAGCTTCTGTTTTTTTATCTCTATACACTGACGTCTATTTTCTGCATTTTTTTACCCACAGCAGCCAAGAGTTTGCTGAACAAAAAGACGGACGGCGTTAAGGTGAGTTGCCGCAAGTCGTTCGTAAGTTTTTGTCACATGCATAATTCCAAAGGAACGTTTGAGCAATGTTATTCTGCATTGTGCTTTTAGCGACATCATCATTCAGGGAAAGTCGGCATTTGCCGAGGTACATTTCTCGTAGGATCATCCTTCTTTCTTTTATTTCCTTTTCCTGGCCGACGATATAATCGCACTCCAATGTCCATTATGATGGGAGTTGATCCATTATCCATGTGACCTCATCCCATTACAGCCAAATAACGTAATCCTCACACAAGTGAAAAAGAAAAACGGCTTCTGTGAAAGGATGTGTTTACCATAGTGTTTTAACTCAATAATCAATATCTAACAATTTAATGATTGTTTTATTTTTTCCTTACTGTTGAACAACTTCTTTCAATTTTGCTACCGATGTAACCAAAAGTTCCCAGTTTTAAGTTTACCGTTACGGGCAACCACTTCCTGTTACAAGATACATTCGAATATGGTCATTGTTCCAATTTCCCCCAAAGCGTTGTCAATGGAATTATCCATATTGTCATTGATCACATCGTGAACATGGCACCTCAGGATAAAAAAGGAAAAAAATACTTTAAAGAGATAAATACATTAATCACAACAAGAATCTCCCCCGATATGAAAAAGGCACGGAAGTTGCCCCCCATTTTTAACACGTGCTGCCTTACTTAGAATAACCAAAATGATTTGCCAAAACCACAAGAGGACTTTAATCACAAGATTTTTTTTGAATCTATTTTTTTCTTCCTATTTTTCTTTTATTTTAGCCGGACTTTTGCATTGCTGCAGGAATTGTGGGAAAAATATATACTAAAGTTAGAAAAATAATAACACAACTTTACAAAAATATCCTTTATCATAAATAAAAAATATTTTCTTTCTTTCCTGGTTTACAATGTTTTTCTTATTTTATCTTTTTTTAGCATTATGGAGCTTTGATAAAACGTATAGTCCAATTAGAAACATAATACTTAAAATGAGCCAAATTATTATTAGTGTTCTCAAATTATAAGATTAACAAAGGTTTACCCAAAAAGATTATTATTTTTTAATTTCTATTATACAAGTCGTGTAATATACGGGTATGTTCTTGCTGTCAGCATTAGTCGACTGGGGATGTTGGATCTCAGCTGGACGGGCGCGGTTCATCTTAGGCAGAAAGAACGGGAAAAAGAGTCACCTAAAATGACACAAATTTGCTCCTCCACACCCTCTCAGCAATAGTCAACTAAGGTTGATTGATCACGGCCAAAACAGTGCAGTTGCAGTTTAATTTAGGTAGAAATACAGTAACGTCAAAAAAAAGAGCCACCAGATTTGACAAAATTGCGCTCTGCTGGTCCCCCCTCGCAGCAATATACGTTTGGGAATAATGGATTGTTGCCACACGGGTACTGTTCATTTTAGGCGTAAAAAATTGAAAAAAAGTTTGCTCTGTCGACCTCCGATCTCGGCAAAATGCGATAGCGAATTATGAAATGCAGCCACACTGTGCATTTCATTTTAGGGGGAAATAACAGAAAAAAAAGCTAACATGACACAAATTTGACCCACTATCTCAGCAATTGTCGACTGGGAATAACAGATCCCGCCCACTGCTGTGCATTTCATTTTAGGCGGGTCAGAACGACCCGCCTCTTGGCAAAAGTTGCTTCTGCTGGTCCCCGCTTGCAGTAATATCGGATCGGGGATAATGGAATGAGGCCACAACCAGGCATTTTATTTTGGGCGGGTCAAAACTTCACACCTGCCGACAAAAGTTCCCAGTAGGAATTGAGGATAAACGATTGTGACTGTACGAGTGCAGTTCATTAATCATTCCTTTGAGGGCTGATGATATGGTACTGTACACACATTTAGGCATGGATCGGTACAAAAATCAGTTAATTTTTGGGGCATTCCTCGGTTAGAATTCTGAGAACAGCACAATTACCAGGTGGGACTTTCTGCTGTGAAATCCATGCAGATTTTATCATTTGATCGTAAATGAGTGTGATTACTTTGGTCCAGGGGTCGGGAACCTCTTCGACCCAAGAGCCATAATAGCAAAATATTTTTATTTTTGGTGAGAGCCCTAAAGTAAATTTTCTGACGAAATTCATCAAATCTGCCAAACCCGCTCTCCAGACAAAATCAAATTTGTCAGCGCTTTTTATTTCACTGTTTGACGTGAGATTATGCAATAAAGTGTATGTAATTGGGGTAATGCCAGAGCCAGTGTGTCATATCAACAAATAATGTATTCCACTTTAAACGTAACTCCCTCCCTCAGTTACTTAAGATTGTTGAGGCTCATTTTGACCTTTATTTTTTGTCATAAATAATGGTTTCAAATCAAGGTGCAAAATGTCATAAAATACTGCTAACAGGGATGCCAATGTATTTACCTTTAGTACTGGGCAGAGAATGGAGTACGCGTTCTGTGTGCATAGTTCCAACCACCCTTACCGCTCACCCAATCAAATTGTTCTGTGTGCTTGGCTAGTGTTTTTCAGTGATTAAAATTTGTTCTGTAGGTTTTTATCATGAAGTGTCTCAACAGTGAACAATTATTGTTTAATGAGCTTCCGTATAAAATGGGGTCTGTTGGTGTGACACCTTGATTGTGTAAACTATTTGGCACTGTGTCCTTTATATTCTGGACTGAATCATTTTATTGCTGGTGTTACGTTGGTCATGCGTGCACCAAACTCTGCTCTGCGCTCATTAGAAATGTAATCCTCTGAAGAAATACGCATGACTAGAATTATATCTCTGAGCCATATGTACTCATAAAATAGCCATATATGGCTCGCGAGCTGTAGGTTCCCCACCCCTGGTTTGGTGTGTGCGAAGGTTACATGCAGCAGTGCCGTTGAGCACGTGTTTGTTTGTGTGTGTGTGTATGAGTGTCATATTCCCTTTACACTCCCCCCCTTGCAGGTAAACAACAAAGCAAACACCGCGACCAGTCCTAAAGACACCGCCCCTGCACTGGTATACAAACTCACCCACAACCGACACCTTTATCCACAAAATCTTTGCATTCCATAACCATCCTCACCTTTCTCAATTCTAAGCGTGGATGAAGTACAACACGTTCACCTTTTGTCTCACCATCAATTTTAGATCTTTCTCAGACTTTTTATTATATGCCACTTTATTAGGTACAGCTGTGAAGGTTACGTAAAACCAAATCATGTCAACTATTATTGGGGAAAATGTAGCATATTTTCTGGGCCATAGGTTGCACTTTAGTTCATTGGTTCGTTGTTTCAGTGATGTATATGTGGAAAATATCAGCATATTGTTAGAGACACGTGTCATGCTACACTGTGGTTCTAGCGTTCCGAAACTAGTATAATTTTCTCCTATTCTGATAACAAGTGTCATTATTGTGTAGACTGGATATAACGTTTTCAAGTATATCTTCATTCCGTGCGAAGTAAAGCGTTGTTTTCTTCTGTGCAAGGAGCTAGCTGCTTGTTCTACACAAAAATTCTTCTAAAAAACTAGAATAGTCTTCTTTTATGCTATAAACTCATATCATCCTCTGATATGATGATAAGTAGCTTCTTCTACTTAAAAACACTTTTTTCCAACAACAAAAAATGTTGCCGTTTTGTTTGACACCAAATACTATCATTGCCTTCTTTTACAGGAAAAACTAGCTTCTTCTTCTACTCTGATAAGTAGCCATATTTTCTCTACGCCAAAAACATAATAATTTTCCATGACAAAAAATTGCCTCTTTATATGTACTAACAATAATCATTCTCTTCTGCACCAAGTACTATCTTCTTTTATGCCAAAATCTAGCTCATTCGTCTATGCCAAAAACCAACATTGTCTGGCGTATTTTTCAGACAACTATCAAAATTATTGTCCATGCCTAAAACTATTGCCATATTTCTCTGACTAAAACTAGTGTTTTCCTTATGCCAAAAACTAGTGTTGGCTTCTTTTTTGCCTAGAACTTGCTTTTTCTTATAGGCCAAAACTAGCATTGTCTTCTTCTTTGCCCAAAACTAGCCTGTTCTTCTCTGACAAAAACTAGCATTGTCTTCTTCTATGATGAAAAGTAGCCTTTTTTACACCCCAAAAACTATCAAAGTAAATGTCAACACCTAAAACTATTACCATCTTTCTTTATACCTGAAACTAGGGTTTTCTTTTTTTGACAAAACCTAGCGTCTTCTTTTGTGCCAAAAACGAGCATGTTCTTCGATGCCAAAAACTAGCATTGCCTCCTTCTGTGATGAAAACTATTTTCTTCTTCTACCTCGAAAATTAATTTCTACGCCTAAAGCTAGCGTTTTTCCGATTCTTCGCTAAGAACTAGCTGACCGTTCAATGCCAAAAACCAGCAATGTCTTCTACGCCAAAAACTACAATACTGTTTCTGCCAAAAACTATCGTTATCTTCTTGTATGATGAGAACTAACTTCTTCTTCTACCAAGAAAACTAGCGACATTATTAATTCAATGCCAAAACTATTGTCATCTTTCTTTCTGCTGAAAACGACTGTATTTTAATATGCCAGCCAGCAGTGTTCTTCTGCAGCATGGACTAGCTACTACATTAGTGCCAAAAACTAGCATTGCCTTCTTTTATGCAAAGAACTAACTTCTTTTTCTACGCCTTCAACTAGTTTCTTTTTCTACGCCCCAAAAAAATAAACATTTTCTTCTATGATGAGGACTAGTTTCTTAGTCTGCCACAGAAACTGGCAAAATATAAACACCTTAAAAGCCTGCAGACTTGTTCACCGGTGATGTGTCCTTGCAATTTGGCTCACAAAGGTTTTCTAAATGTCATGGGAAATCATTGATTAACATGATCACGATTTTTAAATAACCAGTTAACAGTTCTACTATTTCTTTTATTAATCATCTCATAATTTATATACAATATGTAAATCACTCGGTGCCTTTATACAAGGCAGTTGTTTTAGTGGTTTATTGAGCCTGGTATTACCCTATAATTACAACATGCTATTAACATAATAAAAACATTGCAATAGCAAAGTGATAACATGTTATTTTAGAAATGCATAGTAAACTTGTAGCCCTTTTAGCTAATTAGTCACAAAATGTCACTCTCAGCTCTAAAAAGATTGGTGACCACTGCTATTTGTGCTTTCATAGGCATTGCGCAAATTACACTCAGGAGCGATTTATAGACTGGAAAATACATAAATAAATAGTGTGTTATTTTAAAGTTAATAAACGATTATTGCGCCAAAAAAATTAATGAAAAATAAAAAAATCGTACAACTAAGAATTCTCAATGCAAATGGATACCGATATTATATAATTTCATCGTACTTTTTGTACTGGACCTTGTTTGACTAAAGGGCCCGGTCACACAGCCGTTTGCGTCTGTATCGCGGGTAAAATTTTGCGTTTTTTTTTGCCCGTGGTTGCCCGCGATGGAAAATGCGCAAAATTGGCCAACCCGCTGTTCATCGGTGGTATGCCCGCAAAACAGACGCCGGCGACTGTTCCGCTTCCTCATCGCGTCATTTTCTCGTGTGGACCACGGGTATAAAAGCTGCCGAGCCGGCGTTATGCCGATAAATGCATCCTTGCCGAGCTTTGCATCCCCTCGCTACTACAACCACTTTTACCTCGTTTTATCTCACTTTTATATCACTTTTAGGGAATTTAATGGTGAACATATAACCAAAACCACTTCGTCTTGCATTTGTTGGGAATGTAATACAACTTAAACCATTCCGTCTTTGTATTTGTTGTGAATGTAATCGAACGGTAATGCACGCCGTATACAAATCACTTTTGAGCAGGTAACATGTTTATTTTGCCTTTTTCTATTCAAATCGCTCGTATTGAAACTGTTATGTACTCTACCATAAAGCTTATTTCTGCATAATAAGTTTTACGGTAGAGTGCATAACAGTTCTCAAAAGTGATTTATATACGGTGTGCATTACCGTTCGATTACGTTCACAACAAAAACAAAGACGGAATGGTTTATGTTGTATTACATTCCCAACAAATGCAAGACGAAAGTGGATTTGGTTATATGTTCGCCATTACATTCCCTAAAAGTGAGATAAAACGAGGTAAAAGAGGTTGTTGTAGCGAGGGGATGCAAAGCTCGGCAGGGATGCATTTCTCGGCATTTGATCGGGCTGTAGAAATCATAACCGCTCAAGACACAGTCCCGTGAAGATCAAGATTTCAAGCTATGGCACCGAAGAAGCCTATCTGTTATTGTAATAGTTTTTCATTTTTATTTTATTATCTTGTTATGAAATGAAAAGAAATGTCAAGAAATAAAAATGGATTAAGACGAGGTCACTACGGTGACGGGGATCCATGTCCACCCTTGACGTCTCGTGCACAACTGACGTGTGCTCGGCAAATCGCGCTGTATATACGCGGAGAAAGGCGTTTGACCGTCACACGCGTAACACGCCAATTTCACGTAATAACACTGCGATACAGGCGCAGAACATGCTATGACCGTGCTCCACCCACGATTACCCGCTGAAATTTCGCGTCCTACCCATGTGTAACCACGCCCTGGCCGCGGCCAGAGCACGTCGTTCCGCGTCATTACCTCGTGTGCCGCCCGCGGTTACACGTGGTCTAAAGTTTTGAGCAGCGCAAAACTTTTTTGCGCGGCCAACCGCGTGTGAATTTCCGACTGCGTGTAAAGCACTGCTGTATCTCGTCTATATGGCGATCTCAAAGCGTCCAACATCGTCTGCTTCACGAGCAGAAATTTCTGGCCGTGATTCAGCCTCGATACGCCCGTGAAAGACTTGTTGACCGGGCCCTAAAGTTTCGAGCAGCGCAAAACGTTTTCGCGCTGCCAACTGCGTGTGAATTTCCGACCGCGTGTAAAGCACTGCTGTATCTCGGCTGTATGGCGATCTCAAAGCGTCCAACATCGTCTGCTTCACGGGCAGAAATTTCTGGCCGTGATTCAGACGCAAACGGCTGTGTGACCGGGCCCTTACAGCTGTACCTAATCTTTTGACCAGGGTGGAAAATGTTTGGGCTATCCCTGAATGAGTGAGCTAGCTATCAGGGCTTTGCAGCACTTGAATTAGAAAAAGCATGCACATTTTTTTTGGGGGTGAGGATACAATAGTATGAAATCCGGTGAGTTACTATCTCAAAAGTACCTTTCTGCCATCTTTTCTCCATACCCATGCACAAATGCATGCACGCATGTCCATTCTCCCTTCATCTGCATGAGATAGTAGACAAGAAAGCATGTTTTATGGATGCGTGTCTAAAGATGCGGCCTCCTTGGCGGCAATGCCTGCGCCGCGCGCACATGCACATGCACTGCACGCACATGCACTGCACTGCACGCACATGCACACACATGCACCATGATGTTTTAATCTTGCGTAATCTGCGTGAGTGATTAGAAGGTCAGAGATTGTCAGTAGGGGGGGGTTCTTCAAAGCTATTTGATTAGATAGATAGATGGATGGAATTGTTAGATGCAAGACTGCCTTTAAACATTACCACTACTCTACTAACAGAGTACTGTAGTGAGAAAATAGCTTTTTTCACTCTTTGTTTCCTTTGTTTTGCTATCTATAAATAACTTTCGGTGGTCTGTTGATGACGATTAGGTCACACATGTTCTCACATGCTCTTTCAGGAACCACAAACAACTGTCATCCATAACCCCGTGGATGGAAACAAGGTATTGTTTTGGCTTTTTTTGTTCTTGAAAAATATCCTATGCTTGCCTAATAGCGTAATTCTGAGGTTCGGTTGAATGAATGTTTTTTTTTGTATCAGAGCAGAAAAAAATGCAATGCATTGCGATCAGGTCAGGGTTCACAAATTGTCATCTTTAAAGCTTTAACAATGACGATGTCAAAGTCTTAAAAATGATTTAACTCAAGAAAAGCATATTTAAACTAACTTTTTAACTTTTGAGTTAAATCACCTTTAAAGCCTTAACTTTGACAATGCCAAAGCTTTAAAGATAACTTGAGTTAAAGCTTCAACACTGCTGCAAAGCTAGAAAACCTTTTTTTCTGAGGTTATTATTTCTTATAATTGTTTATTTGATATGAATCATTGCCTTATTCCTATAACCTAGGGGTCAGCAACCTTTTTGGTGTGGAGTGCCACTTTCAAATCTCCTTGTAAATCAGTGTGCCACACCAAGATTAATGACTCGCACAATAATTTTTTTACATCCAACTAGGCTGTAATTTTACACCAGTCTTAATATACAGCAGGGATATACATTGAAATCGTATAACTGACATATTCTTATCTTCCACTATTCTTGTTCATCAACAAACTGCCAAAATCTGACTCCCCTCCTTAATTTGACCCTGTTTGAGGTATACAGTAGACTTGTGTTTTCTAGGGTAACCTTCTGTGACATAAATATGGCAGTCCAGTGATTTGGGGGTTATTCGGACTATTTATTCAGGAGTTAGCAGGGGGGGGGGTATTTTGGCAGGCATTTTACCTGCCAAAATCTGACTCCCCTGCTAAAATGGAACCTGTTTGAGATACAGAGCTGTGACTTCCAGGGTAACCTTCTGTGACATAAAAATGTCAGCACAGTGATTTTGAAGAGTTTCAGACGTTTCTCATAATATTACTATTTTTAGTAATGATGATAATAATAAAAACAATCTAGATTTGTCGAACACTTATTCAGTAACACATCACAAAGTGGAGGTATTCCTCTGTAGTTGGATCCCGAAGCCAAAAAAACATAATAAGTTTGAAGTGTGTCTTACTTTGCAAACAGTGTAGTCGGGGAAGTCCGATTTTAAATGAAAAAAAAAAACCCCAGATTTGTTTACACCGTGGTATTCAATGCAACCAGGGTTTCATTCACAATAAAAATACATTACATATGGCTATTATTGTACATCAAATAAAGGCTATTTGTGCACAATTAGTTGTGATCGTGGATATCATAGCGTACATTGATTCGTCTCTGGTGTTGGTGACTTTTGCATCCGGTTTAACAAACGCATTTTGTAGAATACGATCGTGCTTTATTGTTTTAATCAATGCGTTATATAGACTACGATCGCTTAATAGTTTTAATTAGCTCGCTTTATTCTTTTAATAAACTTATTATATAGAATACGATCGCTTTTGTCGCAAGCGCAGCAGAATGCGCATTCACGCGATGGGGGAAGATTTTGCAGGGGATTCAGATCTAGGCACGACACCATACCTGGACACAGCACATTTTAATGTATACGCCTTTTCAGACTCGTCCTTGAATTCATGTTCATGTTTCGTCTCGTAATGACTTTTAACACTTGACGTGCGAGGTACAACGCTCTCGAGGCATAATGTACAAACATTTTTTGCACAAAGCCCCAGTCATCTGTCCACGCTGGCTGGAAAGAACGAGATTCGTTCATTTATCGCACGCCGGTGTTTCTGTGGGAGGGTTAAAACACGGATCTCTCCTCTGCGAGGCACCGCGCAGACACGCTCACCGTAAAGCCGCTAAACAACATAGTGCGCAATGAAAATGTCAACATTTCAGGTAAAAATGCGCATTTAAAAAAAAATCATTATTACTTTGACGTGCGCTCGCGTGCCACTGGTTAACCCCTCGCGTGCCAGTGCTGGTACGCATGTCATAGGTTGCCGACCCCTGTTATAACCCATAGCACTATTTTCCTTCTCTTTTATTTTTTTACTTAAACAATTTTATGATAAATACGTTGGACACATTTAAAAACAAAACAATTTCAGACTAAAATTGTTGTGGTAAATACATTTGCATTTGTAGAATAGATTTGCATACATTTAGAAATTTAGAAAGACTTGCTTACAGTTGTGAGAAGAGGTCATGTTGACATCAGTTCGGGAAATTCTTGGCAGACAATTAAGTTTCCTTGAAGATAGCGTGCAAGGGACGGGACGCTCTGAACAAACTGACCTCTGTTTGTTTGGAAGAACTATCTCCTTGTAAGGAGGCAATCGAGAAAAACAAAATTCCTATCTTGATACGTGATACAGGACCGCCTTTTGGGGTGTACTCAATTGAAGCTTTAAAAACATTGTCATGTTCCCAGCTCTCTGAGATCTTGATTGACGAAACAATAAAGATTCTCCCTCCTACGAGGCTGGCTTCTGTCGACTTTCCTTATCCACATATGAGAAGACTTTTCTCTCGATTATCGAACCTCCAATTTCCCCAACAAAATAACTTAATTCTTGGAGATGAACAAATTTAATTTTTTGAGGTTTTTGGGTAATTTTTTTGTTTTGCAAAAAAAAGAAATGGTCCTTATTATGTATATATTATGTATATATTTTTGCAGCAATCAATATTTATGACCAACTGCTGTTGACTCTACTATCATATCTTTAGATAAATACCCACAAATGCTTATTTTATTGTCCAGGAATCAATCGAGAGCGCCAACACCACCATCGAAGACGAAGACGTAAAAGGTAGGGCTAGTCCCTAAACTGCCTTCAGGCTTGGGGGGTAACGGAATACATGGCATGTTTACATTCCATGTCCATTCCCTTCTCTGTCTCTGTCTCTCTCTCTGTCTCTCTGTCTCTCTCTCTGTCTCTCTCTCTGTCTCTCTGTCTCTCTCTCTGTCTCTCTCTCTGTCTCTCTGTCTCTGTCTCTGTCTCTGTCTCTGTCTCTCTCTGTCTCTCTCTCTGTCTCTGTCTCTCTCTCTGTGTCTCTGTCTCTCTCTCTCTCTCTCTCTCTCTGTCTCTGTCTCTGTCCCTCTCTCTCTCTCTCTGTCTCTCTCTCTCTCTCTCTCTGTCTCTCTCTCTCTCTCTCTCTCTCTCTCTCCTGTCCCATTCATTCCACACACACGCAGCACACTCAGATTTTCATGGTTACATTGTTCATTTCAATTAAAACAAAAGTCAGGAACATTTAGGTTATAGTCTTTTATTAGCATATTAGGTATTGGAGTGATCAAAATTAATCAAGTTATATTACTGCAGTTCTATTGTATTCAGATTTCGTCACTAATGGTATTATTTAACATGTAAATAGTAACTGTTTTAGATATTTTTTTTAGAATAACCCTGACTGCCATGTATTAAGTCCTTACCTGCGCCACTCTTCACCAATCTTTTCCACTGTGTGCTTTTCCGTCTTTCCTTTTCTCCAACCAACAACGAAAGCGCTGCGCTTGTTAACACTTGTCAGCAAATTTCCACACCCAGGTTCTGTTTTTTGTTCATATAACCCAATATCTTTTTCCATTTTCCTTTTTGATTTTTTTTCTCAGATTGATTTTTGCTTCCCACCTTTCTAATTGTAGCGACGCTTGTAATTGAAATTACATTTCTATTAGCTTTCTAAAAAATCCTCTTCACTTTTATTCTTAGAAACTAACTCACTGCCATTGACAGCTATACAAGTCATGGGCATTAACTTATTCGCTACCTTTGACGGCTATAGACGTCGATGACAGTAAAGGAATGAATTCCTTTCTACAGTTTAATATGTGCTTCTTATCACAAATGCTTTTTTTGTTGTTGCATGAAAGAAGTCTTTTTTTTTCAATATCCCCAAGCCTGCACCAATAACACTAAAGGTAATGTAACACATTCTTGAGTTGAGTAATGTTTTTTACTGCAATAAAAATACAAATACATAAAAGGTACAATGGGGGGATACATTTATTTTTTTTACATAAAAAAAAAATTAAACACACAGTGGGACCTCGCTACTAAAACAAACTTTTTTTTTTAAAGCATTTTTGAAGGGGCGTCGCTACTTTGTGGTTCCATGTTCGCGGGTTCAGAGCTTCGCAGGTCTAAAAAATAATAATATTAAAATAAAATAATTAAAAAAAAAATAAATAAATAAATATATATATATATATATATATATATATATATATATATATATATATATATATATTTTTTTTTTTTTTTTCTAAGCATTTTTGAAGGGCCGTCGCTACTTCGTGGTTTCACGTTCGCGGGTTCAGAGCTTCGCAGGTCTAAAAAATAATAATATTAAAATAAAATAATTAAATAATAAAAAAAAAAATAAAAATAAAAAAAAAAAAATATATATATATATATATATATATATATATATATATATATATATATATATATATATATATATATATATATATTTATATATATATATTTTAAGCATTTTTGAAGGGCCGTCGCTACTTCGTGGTTCCACGTTCGCGGTTTCACGTTTGCGGGTTCAGACCTTCGCAGGTCTAAAAAATAATAATAATGGAATAAAATAATTAAAAAAAAAAGAAATATATATATATATATATATATATATATATATATATATATATATATATATATTAAGCATTTTTGAAGGGCCATCGCTACTTCGTGGTTCCATTATCGCGGGTTCAGAGCTTCGCAGGTCTAAAAAAAAATAATAATAAAATAATTAAAAAAAAAAAAAGTAAGCATTTTTAAAGGGGCGTCGCTACTTCGTGGTTCAGAGCTTGGCAGGTCTAAAAAATAATAATAGAATGAAATAATAAAAAAATTAAAAAATGTATATATATATTTTTTTTTAAGCATTTTTGAAGGGCCGTCGCTACTTCGTGGTTCCATGTTCGCGGGTTCAGAGCTTCGCAGGTCTAAAAAATAATAATAATAAAATAATAATAAAAAAAAAAGTAAGCATTTTTAAAGGGGCGTCGCTACTTCGTGGTTCCACGTTCGCGGGTTCAGAGCTTGGCAGGTCTAAAAAAATAACAATACCGTATTTTCCGCACTATAAGGTGCACCTAAAAGCCTTTTTTTTTTTCAAAAGCTGACCATGCGCCTTATAATACAGTGCGCCTTATTTATGGATCAATTTTAAAGTTGCAAAGTTTTCCAACCAACTTGCAGCCGCCGACTAGATTTTCCCCCGAACGCCAAGTAGTACGCGGTGTATGCTGGGATTTATTTACCGGCGTTTCATTGGCTAACCAATGTGTCAATCATCATTTGAATCGATCTCTATTGGCTAAAGTTATTCGGAGGTCAAGGGGCGGATCCTTTTTATCATTTACAGGCTGCCATTGGCTTGAACGGCAAACAAAGCCTGCAATTGGCCGAAAAAGATGAATGCGTATAGCATGTGGCTGACGGCATAGAGAAAGCATTTTTTTCTATTCTGTATTTGTAAATATTGTATTCTCCTGGATTTACTACCCTCACGGATATAAGAGGACATTGCCTGCACATTATTATGAACACAACGACTTCGGTGAGCTATTCCGGGGTTTATATTGTCCCTGTATCTTGTTTCAGACTGAACTCGATGTTTCTGTGATAAGCTGTGCAGATAATGGATGGAATGGAGTGTCTATTTTTAAATTAAACTCAATTCTAAGTGTTTATTGTCATATGCACAGTAAAGTTGCGAGCGAAAAAGAAAATAGATACTAAGGAATGGTTATCATTTCTTGAATCCCAAGACTTTAACCTTCCGAATGATGGAACGATGCATTTGAGTGACATCTTACGGACACCGCATCCGCACGTGTTCTCGACACGTATTTGCGTCTTTGCAAGCTTTCGGAATGTTAAGGGGGTAATAAGTTGGACTGAACTATCTGACTGTTTTGTCCACGTTCCCATTGTAGCGCCTATAAAAATAGGACCAAAAACTATTTTTTCGGGGTGCGCCCTATAACCCGGTGCGCCTTATAGTGCGGAAAATACGGTAATTGAAAAAAAAAATTAAAAATATATATAATAATAAGATATATTTTTTAAAAATTATTATTTATTTTTTTTAAATTTTAAAGTACATTTGATTTTAAGGTGCGCCGCTACTTCACGGATTTTCACTTATCGGGGGTGGTTTGGTTTTGGTCCCCATTAACCGCGATAACCGAGGTCCCACTGTATATATACATATATATATATATATATATATATATATATATATATATATATATATATATATATATATATATATATGGGCAGCACGGCGGGGCAGTGGTTAGCGCTTGTGCGGCACAGTTCATGTCATGGGAACCTGTCGTGGGTTCAAATCAAGCTCCAGACTTCCTGTGCGGAGTTTGCATGTTCTCCCCGTGCTTGCGTGGGTTTCCTCCGGGCACTCCGGTTTCCTCCCACGTTCCAAAAACATGCATTTCAGGTGAATTGGCCGGTCCAAATTGTCCCTAGGTGTGAATGAGCGAATGAGTTGTCTGCCCCTGTGTGCCCTGCGATTGGCTGGCAACCAGTTCAGGGTGTCCCCTGCCCACTGCCCGGAGATGGCTAGGATGGGCTCCAGCCCCACCCGCGACCCTAATGAGGATAAGCGGTACGGCTAATGAGATGAGATGATATATATATATATATATATATATATATATATATATATATACATTAGACTATCAAGAATTGCTATATGATATTCCCACTTTACGTTATGGATTAAGATGTATTTTCTCATTCTGTTCAGTGCAATTTTACAGTACATTAGAATTTTTTTTTTTTTTTCAATACTAGTATACAATGCAGTAGACTCCTGGGATATGGTGTGGATTAAGATGTTTTCTTGCTCCTCTTCATGACATTTCCCCACTATATTGCATGAATCATTTTGCATTTTGATTGGTGCGGTGTTTGTGCGTATGAAGAGTTACATCTCTAATATGCTTGTCTCGTACTGGTCGACGTCATATCAAATTCTGGTCGGCTTTTGGTTTGCGTCACAGCATCATGAAAAAGCCAATATATTATTTGCTGAATGACTTCCCAAAATACCTTATTTTCTTCATTCAGTTCCCAATCTCCTGTTCTTAGTGAAAAGACAACAAGTAGGCCATACAATACTTTAATTTTTGTAATGTATCTATTCACGGTGGGTCCCAAGACTTGAAGTGATGCTAAAAGGAGAAGCATAAACCTGATGACTATGGAAACAAAGCTTTATGATTGCCAAGAAATACGAAGACTGCACACTGAGTAACATTTCTCTTATTTCAAGTGTTTTCAGGTCAGTTTGTCTTGTGTTCTTCTGTTGCAGCCCGCAAACAGGACATCATTAAAGTCACAGAGCAGTTGATTGAGTCTATCAACAACGGGGACTTTGAAGCCTACGCGTGAGCCATTTTATAAGAAAAAAATTTGCTTCATTTATTCTAATGAAAAAGTGTTTGCCCTCATTCGTACGTCTTTTCCCGTCACAGCAAGATTTGTGATCCCGGCTTGACTTCCTTTGAGCCCGAGGCGTTGGGAAATCTCGTGGAAGGACACGACTTCCACCGCTTTTACTTTGAGAACGGTGAGTTTGTCGATTTTAAACATAAAACACAAGAAAAATCCACAATGAATTGGGCTGCGAGGTCCAAAATCTATTCCATCTAATCAGATCACAGCTCCTGCAGGTATGCTAACATCTGGGGAACAAAATCCCTCAAGAATTATGACCGTTGCTATAAATGTGTGCAGTGGAGGTAAAAATAGTTCAACTCCTTGTGTCCCAGAAACCTCAATGGCTGGGTAAGCCATCTTAAAAATAATTTATTAGAAAGTTTCTCATTTTATTACATTAAGTTCCTGGGCAGTAAATAGTAGTATTGCTTTTATCAAGAGTTATTGTTCAATTTTTGAATCCGGGAAATTTTAGGTATGCTCTCTACTCATTTACTGCTTTGTGTCAGCCTACATAAGATGGAAAAATCCCCAAACCTTATCAACCTAAGAGTTACTGTTCGTTAATTAGTAGCGCAAAGGGCACCCTGATATGCATTTGTCAAATAACAACTTATCACGTTGTTACTATGTAGTTACTGTGTTATTACCAGATCAATACTTGGAAGTAGAGTTAAATACACTCAACCCCTAAAACCTAATTTTACTAGAAAATCACAATGACCCAGCACTGATGAGGTATATTCAGAACAGGTCCCCAGGCTGTCAGCTGTCCTTAGGGGGCACCCTGGTGCCCACAGGCACCACGTTGGAGACCCGTTATAAAGCGTTAATAGTAAATTAGATAGCCAAATATGTAGTTTAAATTGTAAGCTAGTTGGCCATTTACGACAGTGGGCGGGCCTGTTTTAATCAAAAATAAAATGTAGCTACTAGCTAGCTAGTACCCAGCTAAATGTAACTTCTAGCTATAGCCCTCTACTACTAGCTGAATTATATATTAAATTAGCTAACCAAGTTTGTAGATGATCTTGTAAGCCAGGTAGCTATTAACAGTAAGTAGACCAAGTAGGTAGATCGGTTTCTATTATTTAAGATGAAAAACGTAGGTAGCTATTAGCTAGCTATATTTAGCTTCTAGCTATATAGCTCTACGACTAACTACTAATAATCAAATTTAACTATAAAGCTGCAACATATAACTTTATAGTAAGTACTTAATTTAAGAAATAAAGACATCAACGGATTTTAAACTAGCTAGGGGAACAAGGAAAAGGCCAAACCTCAGATAAGAAATTCCAACCTGTTCTTAAAAAAAATGCTTTTTGCTTGGTGCAGCTCTTTGGTCTTGGCCATAGTGGAGTTTTGGGGTGTGTACATGCGTTTTTAATACTGATGATGAGTTTAAACAGGTCTTGTTAATACAGGTACCAAGTGAAGCCTCATTAGATGAAGTTAGACATTTTTGGCAGCCGGAAATCTTGCTTGTTTGTAGGTGAGCAAATACATATTTTCCACTCTAATTTGGTTTCGCCAAGTTGACCATTACAGGCCTCTCTAATATTTTCTCATATCTTTGCAAAATTGGTGGTTGACTAAGTACTCATTTGCCCCACTGTACACTTATTTGTTCTTGTATTTTTTTTATTTTCAGACATTTTTGATAGAGGGCTATACAAAATAAATGTGACAAGAAAACAAATCATTTTACAGTACATGATCCAAATATAAGGTCTTATAATCATGTTACTATCCGCGCAGCCCTCTCCAAAGGCAACAAGCCGGTGCACACCATCCTCTTGAACCCGCACGTGCACCTGATTGGAGAAAACGCAGCATGCATCGCTTACATCCGCCTGACCCAATACATGGATGGGGCCGGAATGCCTCGTACAATGCAGTCCGAAGAGACTCGTGTGTGGCATCGCCGGGACGGAAAATGGCAAAACATTCACTTCCACCGCTCTGGCTCCCCCAGTATCCCCTCACAGTAAGTAAAAATATAAAACCATACACAAAAACTGAGCTAGTAAATCTAATTGTTAATATGAGCAGTGAATTAAATCAGGTAGAAAATGTGGTTTTTACTGCCCTCCAGTGGCCACTTAGTCATAATACAAAGTTTCAAAATGTGTTGTTAAAGGGGCGGTGTGTATTAGACCTAAGATTTATGGCCCGAGCCCGAACCCGAACCCGAGGCAATTTCGGGCCGGGTCGGGCCTGAAATGTCAGTCATACGGTCGGGTCGGGTCGGGTTCGGTCCTGCTTTTTTTTTTTTTTTTTTTTTTTTTTTTTTTTTTAAATTAATTAATAATTATAAATATATGTTCATTAAAAATATATACTTAAACTATGTATGGATACTAGACCAAGGAATACTTGTTATAAAATAAATAATTTGGATAAAACGGAGAAGGAGCTGTAATTGCTTTTAACGGAGCCAGAGCATGCTCTGTGCACGTGACGTGACGTGAATGCTGTCCTCTTAATAATCTTCCCCTCCGCAAATTCGCGTGATTTTGGCCTGGTATCCCCGATATGGAGTCGGACCAACAAGAAGTTAAGGATAAACTCAAGAGAGGAGAACTGACGAGGAAAACGCACTCTGGTAAGAGTTTTGTTTTAAAGCGTATTATATAGAATACGATCGCTTTTGTCGGAAGCGTACATTGACGTTGGTGACATTTTCATCCGCGTTAAAAAACGCAATTTGTAGAATACGATCGCGCTTTATTGTTTAAATAAACGCGTTATATAGACTAGGATCTCCCAATTGTTATAATTAGCTCGCTTTATTGTTTTAATAAGCGTTTTATATAGAATACGATCGCTTTTGTCGGAAGCGTACATTGACGTTGGTGACATTTTCATCCGCGTTAAAAAACGCGATTAGCAGAATAAAATCACGCTTTATTGTTTAAATAAACGCGTTATATAGACTAGGATCTCCCAATTATTATAATTAGCTCGCTTTATTGTTTTAATAAGCGTTTTATATAGAATACGATCAGGGGGGGGGGGGGGAATTTGCATAGGAGTCGGAAAAGGGCACAACACGTCAACACCCACTCAATGAAAGTGCTGCGCTAAAATCTTAAGGACGTACTACTACTGCTGCTGTGGATTATGGCCCAATGATCAAGTCGTCAAAATGACGGACGCCCTTAAATGTTTTCGCTACCTCAAAAAAAAAAACCCGTCAATGACAGATTGTCGCTTAATGTAACATCTGCAGTGCAGACACAGAAATATAAAATATGTAAATGTTTATACAGTTTTATTTAACTTAGGCCTAGATGTTGTAACAAAAGGCAGAGTTTAATTTGTTATCATAAATCACCCCTCCTTATAAATAAAATATGTAATTTCGGGCCCCTTTCGGGCCGGGCCAGCAAATCCAGTTAATTAGTCGGGCTCGGTCCGGGTCGGGTTTAATACCCCTCGGGCCTGCGTCGGGCTCGGGTGCTTTTTTTTGGCCCGATCTTACCTCTAGTGTGTATTACTTAACCTTTAGATGTCACTATATTGTGTAGTGCAACTGCAAACTAGTGCTAAAAAGAACAAGAAGGAATACAAACTACAAAGACTTACATTTTCTTACATTTTCCTGAGAGCTTTTTACAAGGTTTTTGGTCTCCGAGGTATTTATAGCGGCAAGATGTCAGACAATTGTGTTAGCTCCTTATTGGTGAGCCTCATGTTATGTAAAATACATGCAAATGTACCGTATTTTCCAGACTTATCCAGAGTATTTGTCGCACAATTCTAAAAATGCCCAATTAGGAAAGAAAAAACATACATATGTCGTACCAGCTCTGTAGCCTAGATGGTAGGGCGCCCGTTCTGGGAGGTCGCTGGTTCAAGCCTCGGCCGAGTCATACCTAAGACTTACAACATTGGTGCTCATTGCCTCCCTGCTTGGCGCTCGGCATTAAGGGTTG
This sequence comes from Urocampus carinirostris, assembly GCF_059441175.1. Classification (NCBI taxonomy): domain Eukaryota; kingdom Metazoa; phylum Chordata; class Actinopteri; order Syngnathiformes; family Syngnathidae; genus Urocampus; species Urocampus carinirostris. The sequence goes on along the minus strand of NC_142356.1, from coordinate 41,581,297 downwards.
GAATTGGGGGGTTTGGTCACCTAATGACTCCCAACACAGCAGTTGGGTTTAAAATGGCTTCTTTGTTTTCTTTTATCCTCACTGTTAAATGTGAAACTGGAGTGCCACGTCCAATTTCGTTGTCACAATATGTTCAACCCATTTTGTAACAATGACAATAAAGGTCTATTCTATTCTGTTCTGTTCTATTCTATTTGATTCTATTTTTGTAGTTACACAATTCTGTTGTGTCTCCTTTCTACTTCCTCTGTGTCATTTACAGTTAATGGAATATGACGTGAATCAAAAACAAAATATCAACAAGAACCCCAACTGATCAGCCTTCGCGTTGCAGCGACCTTCGACCCTGGAACAACACGGCACAGGAAACAAGTATTTCCCCTTTCATACTGGTGGCATTTAATCAACGGACTTCATTCTTATGACCACCTGTACGTGGCAGCACACAGTATTACTGAACAAGCATACGTATAACATTTTTTCTTTCTCTTTTTTTGCAAGATGTTTTAGTATGCATTTGAAATATATCAATTAGAACTCAAATGCTGTAACCTCTCCTGGGAGGGAATTATGTTGGACTAATCCTGTCTTATATCGAAATAAATGAGAGCTACACATATATGCCATGTAAATAAATAAACACAAAGATAAATATCATGATTCCAAATATATAACATAAATGAAATGCATTCATTTATATATGATTTTTCTTTTGACATTTTGGTATCATTTTGTAGTGTATTCTGTCGTGTATTTTTTTCACAACAAACTGTTATTAAAATGAGCTTTTCACCTATTGGTTGACTAGTGATGATAAATCAGCTACTCCACTAAACAACCAATAAGGGAGAGCAACATACATGGTAAAATACACAATGAACTACAAAACACTTAATGAATCACACAAAAAATGACACCACAAAATCTGAAAAAAAAATATGCGACAGAATGAAAAACAAATCCACTCAACAAAATACATGCTGAATAACGCAACAATTGACACAACCAAAAATACAAAAAAAATACACGACAAAAAATGCGGCAGAACACACGGCAAAACACGACAACAATGCAAAAAAATGACGTGACAAAACACGCAAGGAATTGTGCAAGGAAATTTTGTGATTATATAGATAATAATTTATTTAAGTGTTTACCTAATCTACGTGGCATATATTTCTTTTTATTTTCATTTTTATATTTATTGGCAGGATGGGTCCTCCATAGTGAATCGTGTCGTTTTTCACGTGTAATTTCCGTGCGTGTGACACAAAACAAAACGGATCGAAGGCAAACGTTTAAACGAAGAGCTAGCTTTTTAGTCCCAGTGATGTAAATAAACTTTGTGATCGTCCAAGGAAAACAATTAACCGATTATTTATGTTTACTATGCGCTATAACGTCCCAATCGTCCGACTTTCAACCTATACCGATTTCAATGTAAAGAAAGCCGAGCTTACACTTTGCATTCAAATATGTTTGCCTTTATATCAGTGATATAAGAGAATGTAGCATATATGTAATATATGAACATCCGAGACTATTGTGTAGTGCATGAAAGGGGGCGGGGTTAATATGGTGCCTAGCGAAAGTAATGCTCCCATAAAACTTTTTTGTCATTTTGCCAAGTTTTAAGCTTCAAATTATAGCTAAAAAACTTAAAATATTTTTCAAGAATTGACAACATATGAGGCACAATCATGAAATGGAAGTAAATTGTTTCCACAATCTCATTGTTTGGCCTGCAGGCATACACAGCTAAGGTGGGAAAATCTGTGCATCTAACAACTAATAGTCGGACCCTGCATAATGTATCTCATTATGGAAGAGTGGCAAGATATAAGTCCTTTCTGAAAGATCACCATAAAAATGCCCACTGAAGACACACAATAGCATGTGGAGCAAGGTGCTCAGGTCAAATGAGACCAAAATTGAACTTCTATGCGAAAAGTTATGTCTGGCATAAGAGTGACACTGCACATCACCCTGAAAACACCATCCCCACTGTCAAACATGATGGTGGCAGCATCATGTTCTGGGGTTGCTTTAATTCAGCGGAGACTGGGAATATCTCAGATCAGATTGAGCCAAATACCAGCCAATTCTGGCAGAAAGTCTGCAAGAGACCTAAAAATGGGCCACAGGTTCACCTTTCAACAGGACTAAATTCCTAAACATAAAACAAAATATACAATGGAATGCTCCAAAAATAACAATGTAAAGGCGTTAGAGTGGCCAAGCAAAGTCCTCAGCTCAATCCTATAGTGCATTTGTGGAAAGATCTGAAAAATGCTATGCACAAGCGATCACAATTAAACCTTAAGGAACTTGAGCTAATTTGTAAGAGAGAATGGTAAAAAATGTATGTTCCAAGATGTAGACAACTAATAGACATAACCAAAAAGACGTGTGGATGTGATCGCAGGAACAGGATGTTGTATTGCTTCAAAGGGGGGCAATATTTTTGCAACGTGCACTTTACAAGTTTTTTTTGTCAGCACAATAGAAAATGTCGAATGAATTTGGTTTCTTTTTACAATTTGTCTCATATGTTGATTCTTTAAAAGTATTTTGACTTTTTTTTATCTTTAAGTTTGAAGCCTGAAATATGGCTATATGACAAAAAGTTATTGGGGGAGGATACCTTTGCAAGGCACTGTATTGAGCAAAACCATACGAAACTATATTATCTTCTGTTTGAGTTGTGACTCACTGACTTGTTTGTTAATGTCGTGCACCAGTCCTGTCCCCAAATGTTTCGACTGTCCTCTGGTAAAAACACAATAAAGTCTGAGAGGAAAAAGAAAAAGAAAAAAAAAACACTATTGCATTTTGTATAAACATGTTAGAAGTAAGCTCATTTTTCATAATGTTTGTACTCATGTATTGTATGACTGTGTACGTTTTTTTTCTTGTCTTTGTTTTTTTCTCTCCAGCTTGTTACATTGCCAATTGCACAGAGACAGAAAACAAAACAAAAAAAGCCGGCTGGATGCTAAATTTGCATGGAAGATTTAAGGAGCAGGACAGCAAAACCTCTTGTCCTTAACTTTTTTGTTGTTGTTGTTTTGTTTTTTTAATTGAAAAATACAGAAAAACTTTCCTTTGGATAAAGCGTACAATGTCAATTCAATGCACAGCTCCTTAACTGGTGTGTAACAGTTGCCAGCACGGTGATGGATGGCTTCTCATGTTTAAGACGTAAATAAAATGAGCTCAACAGTGTCATCTTGAAGGAGATGTTATTTTCTGGAGCAAATAACTTGTTTATGACTGCTTTTTTAGCTTACGTCGTCATATCAAGATGCGTACGCATTTTGTTGACCAAAAACAGCAGGAGTAGGAGTACGAGTTTGAATAGAGCGATGGAAGATTTGTATATTGAGTTTCTTTTTCTCTGTGTTTTTCCCCTCTCTTACTCTTCTTTCTATTTCTTTTCCCTTACTCTTTCTGTCTCTCTCTTTCTAATTCTGTCTATCTCTTTCTCTCTTATTCTTCAAATCTCTTTTTTTCCTCTTTCTCCCTCTATCTTTCTCCGTCTTTCCCTACTTTTTTTCTCACTTTCTTCCATTCTCTCTTTTCATCTCTGTCTCTCTTCAGCTTTCTTATTCTTTTTTTCGTTATTTCTCTCCCGTCCTTGTGGTGTCTTTCTCTCTCTTCTCTTTTTCTTTTTCTCTCTCTGTCTTATCTCTTTTTCTTTATCGCACCATTTTTTTACTTTCTCTCTGTCTTACTTTGATTGTTTCTCTTTCTTTGTTTTTTTGTTGTTGTTTTCTGTCTATCTTTCTGTCTGTCTGTCTTTATGTCTGTATTTTCTCTTTCTCTCTCTCTGTCTCTCTGTCTCTCTCTGTCTCTGTTTCTCAGTTTCGTTCTATTTAATCTACTATCTCAGCTCTTGAGAGAGAATTTAGTCCTTGCGGCCCCCAAGCTAAAATGAGTTTGACATTCCTGTTTTAGAATGATACTTTAGCCTCATCATGTGGACTCTGTAGAACACGGCATTTACCCTTTATTTCTGTCCTACCGAAACCATATACTGTATCTTTTCATCATCAAACATTTTTGAAAAATCCCGGGAGCCACTAGGGAGCTCCAAAGACCTGCCTGTAGCTTCCGAGGAGGTTTAGAGGTCTAAGTTTGGTGGCAATAGAAAGCACCCTTCTCTGTTTAGCTGATCAGAATGCAGAACACGATGCAGCGACCCCTTCTCAGTCTACATCCTCATGAAAATACCACAGGAGGCGAGCAGGAGTACGAGTTATTTATAAAAAAGAACATTTTCAGCTGTTGTGTGTACCCAAGAAGGGTGGGTACTCCGAACTGCTATTTGGTGCATAAGCACAATTTTAAGGAACACGATTTTTTTTTTTTGCAATTCCGAGAGGAAGGTGATGTTTTCAAGGGCATGGTAGTAGCCTGTGACTGCAAGCCATTAAAATAACTGACTGGACTGAGGGCAGAATTAGGAGTGTCCATGTTTGCAGTGTCCCTTTTATATGTGGCAAGTTATTGTGCATTGTTTACCCAAAACAGTGGGAGTAAGACCTTGAAAAGAGTGAGGCAAGATTTGCATATTGAGTTTCTTTTCTAGAGTCGCAATTTATAAAAGCAACATGCCCAGCTGTTTGTGCCGACGGACGCAAAGAAACACAATTTTAAGGAACATAAATTGTATTGCAATTCCCATGGACACAAGGATGTCCATGGGAACATCCTTGTGTCATCGTTTTTAGTTGGGCCAGATCAGTAAAAGAATGTTAACTCCATTTTTTTAGCTCACCATAGCTTTTCAGTATTAGTAGCCTACCCTACATAATATAATCATGGATGATATGGGAATTTATTTCTTAACACATTCATTCACAAACAATAGGGAAAAATAAACTTCATGTTTCGCATTGAATGCGTTAACTGATTAGTTTAACAGTTGAGTAATTGCAAGTGTTCCGCCTGATCTAACTCACCACGCTATAGACGGTATAGTGGAAGTTAAGATATATATATATATATATATATATATATATATATATATATATATATATATATATATATATATATATATATATATATATATATATATATATATATATATATATTATTACCCAATAGAAGTTTTAGCAGAGCATCAAAATACTGGGCTGGGCCTACTAAAGCTGAGAGTTTATCTTTTTCTGCCCTCGAGCAGCCCGAGGGAGCATTTGGTTAGCCCAATATATAAAAACCATGTATTTGTAAAGCACGAGTCAGACACCGAAATTTGACTCAAAAGTGCAGTACAAAAACTTCCAACATCTCAAAACTTCTTAGACACAAACATACACAAAAAGAAAAAGGAAACAATAATTACACTGATAAATTCAATGAAAAATAAGTAAAAACACAAAGCGTAATTAGTGCATAGCGTAATCATGTGAGGGAAGTTAGTTTGTGTAAATGGCGGCGCCCTCTGTTGGCTGCGGCTGCATCGGCTCGCTACAACGGGTCAGGTGTATCGACATTTCGTTCTGTGTACATTGTTACAAAGAATGACAATACAAAGGAAATTAATTATTATTATTATTATAAAATAGTACGATACCAGAAGTACCATGAGCACTATAAGTGCCTTTAGACCAGGGGTTTCAAACTAATTTTAGCTTGGGGGGTAATTTTTAGAAAAAAAAAAAGAAAGGTCAGACTAGTAGTTTAAAGGGAGAGACGGAGAAAGAAAGACAAAAAGAGAAAGATAAAAACACGAGAGAAAAAAGAGACAGACAAAGAAAAAGAAAGACAAAAAAAGACTAAGCTGGATGAAGAGAGAGAAAGAGGAAGAGAGAGAGCGATAAAGAAAGAGAAAGATCGACAAGGAGAAAGAGCTGTGAAAGAAAGAGAAAGAAGAGAAAGAGAGAGTGAGAAAAATGAGGAGGAAAGAGGGACTAGGAAAGAAAGAGAGAAAAGAGTGAGAGAGGATGAGATAGATAAAGGGAGGGACAAAAATAGATTGAGAAAAAGAAAGGGAGACAAATCCAGAATACGTAAGAGAAAAGGAGAGAACAAAAGCAGAAAAAAAGAGAGAGAAAAGGTAGAGACAAAGAAATAGAGAGACGATAGAGGGAGAAAGAAAAAGAAAGGGATAATGAGGGAAAGACAATAAGAGGAAGAGAGAAAAGAGAGAGTAAAAGTAAGAAGAGAAAGAGATACTAAAAGAGATAGAGAAAGAGAGCGACAGAGAGGGAAAGAAAGAGAAAGCCAGATCAAGAGAAAGAAAGAGAGAAAGGGAGACAAAGGCAAAAGAGAGAGCAAATAGCAGAAATAGAGAGACAGAAAAAAAGAGATGAAGCAAAAGAGAGAAAAGACGGAAATGAAAGAGAGTGAGAGATAGAGAAAAGAGACAGGAATAGAGACAAGAGAAGGTGAGAAAAGAGAGAGAGGAATAGCAAAAGCAGACATTGAAAGACAGAGAGAGAGAGAGAGAGAGTGAATAAGAAAAAGGATCATGAGAAAGAAAGGGAAACAAATGCAAAAAAGAGAGCAAAACGAGAGAAAAAAACACAGAGAGTAAGTGGGATGGAGAGACAGAGAAATGGAGAGAAAGAAAAAAGGGCATAACAAGAGAGACAGAAAAATAAAGATGAAATGAAAGAGAGAGAGAGAAAAGGGAGGTAAATAGAGACAATAAGAGAAAGAAAGAAAAGAGAGAGGATAAGCAAGAAGAGAAAGTGAGTGAAACAGAGAGGAAAGAAATAGAAAGGGAAAGAGAGATAAAGAGAAAGGAGAGAATAAAAGAGAGAAAAGGGCAGAAAAGGACAGAGAGAAAAAAGAGTGAGAAGAAAAGAATGGGAGGGAATAGGGAAATACAACTACAATTGCTTTGTGAGTTGTTAGCTTTGGTGACATCAAGTGGACATATTTAAAACAGACGCTCATTTTCTATTGCGCTTCCCTCGGCATTGTCCCGCAGGTCTGATCTGTCCCGTGGGCGGCATGTTTTGACACCCCTGCTTAAGTCCCAGAAGTAACATTAATATTGAGGTTATTATGGTTTTTTGTTGCAAAATGCGTTAGAATTAAAGCTAATAATAGGGAAACCCCACAATAAATTTGTATTCACAGTAATAATAGGGAAACCCCACAATAAATTTGTATTCGCAATATTTCTGTGCGGAGTTTGTATGTTCTCCCCGTGCTTGCGTGGGTTTCCTCCGGGCACTCCGGTTTCCTCCCACGTTCCAAAAACATGCATTTCAGGTGAATTGGCCGGTCCAAATTGTCCCTAGGTGTGAATGAGCGAATGAGTTGTCTGTCCCTGTGTGCCCTGCGATTGGCTGGCAACCAGTTCAAGGTGTCCCCTGCCCACTGCCCGAAGATGACTGGGATGGGCTCCAGCCCCCCCGCGACCCTAATGAGGATAAGCGGTACGGCTAATGAGATGAGATGAGATGAATATTAAGTACAGTACCGGGTAATTGTTTTTAAAAATGTCAATTTTCTGCACAAGAGTGCCATCCAGGGGGCTTAAGTGGTAAATGCAAATCCTTTACAGTAATCTTGGGAAGAAATGTGTTTTGTTGTACGGGAAAATGTATGATATGATATACAGTGGAACCTCGGTTCTCAACCATAATCCGTTCCAGGACCCTGTTCGAGAACCGACTTGTTTAATCACGGAAATCATTTTTCCCATTAAAAATAATGTAAATCGTTTTAATCCGTTCCAACACCCTAAATGTTTACCATGAATGTTTAACGTAAACATGAAGCTAACCCAGGCTAATCGTACGTTCGCCTGATCGTAATCTTCCGTACGAAAGATTACACTAACATGAACGTGTAAAAATAAAAAAATCAGGTCGTTTACAAGTCATTTAGCACCACAAGTGGCTAGCGCTTCATTGGAGAGGGGGCTCCGTTCCAACACCCTGAATTTTGGGCTCAGTTCCAACACCCTGAATTTTTACCTCGAATCAAAAAGCTAACCCAGGCTAATCGTACGTTCGCGTTATCGTAATCTTCCGTACGAAAGATTACGCTAACACGAACATGTCAAAAAAAAAAAAGATAAAGAAAAGAATTATGAATAGGATTTCTTACCTTTGTGGTGGTCAGCAGAAGGCGCATGCTGTATTCCCTAGCAAGATCGGAAACTCGCACACCTCTTTCATATTTAGCTATTATGTCTTTCTTAAAGGCAATAGTTGTACGAACAACTTTTCTTTTTTCACCTGTCCTGCTTGCACCGACCTTCTTCGGAGGCATAGTTAGGGGCTAAAACACTCCGTTCACCGATATTAAAAGCGAAAGCAAAAAGAGGCAAGTGCGCACGTGATAACAGTTGGTCACGAGGGTGTGGGGGCGATCTACACGATCTACACCCGTATGCAGCTCAGCATCGCACTCTAGCGTACGCACTCAGACATTACCGGCGTTCGAACTCCGAATTTTTGACCGAACAGCGAAGCATTTCTCGAAATTCTTGGTCGAACTCCGATTTGTTCGAACTGAGAGGCGTTCGAAAACCGAGGTTCCACTGTAATATAATACAATGCAATATGACGTAATATAATATTATACAATATATTACCAGAGTGGGCAGCACGGTGGGTGAGTGGTTAGTGTGTCTGCAGCACCGTTCTGAGGTCATGAGATCAAAATTACTGTGTTGAGTTGTCATGTTTTCCCCATGCTTGTGTGGGTTTACTCCGTGCACTCCCGTTTCCATAGCTGTCAACCTGTACGTTTTTGCCGTACAAAGTACGTTTATTATGCATTTTAAGACGTGTACGATGTATAAGAAAATCTGTACGGAAAAACCTCAAATTTGTCAATTATGGGTAGCATCCAATATACACTGACTATCACGAAACGGCAAATCAATCAAGTCAAACGAGTTCGCCGCGGTAGCCTCCATCTCGGTATCGTTTTTTTTCATTGCAAACGAAGCCAGCGGTTTGATGCGTCTGCCGCAAGGGGATTTTCCATCATGCATCATTCAACATCGGAATTCATGTGGTAGTTGTGTAGTGAAAGGAAGTCCGTCTCTTTTTAGAGAACCTTTTTCGTCTCAATTCATTAAAGAGAGCCGTCTCTCCAACGGCTCACTTGCTTTGATGCATTATATTACAATCATTATGTTGTATAAAAAAGAAAATGAAAAAAGACAGGTTTGTGGTTATCCCTTTAATCAGTATATTACCAACAATAATTTAATGCAGAAAATGAATTAATCATTTGAATAGGAAAATGTACTATTCTACTTAATTATATTTGCATGGAATTTTTCCTTCTACAGTGAACATCCAAGCTACTTCATTTTTGAACTTTTTTTTATAATAAACCTCATTCATGTCGAGCAACTCAGTATCTCACGACAAAATGATAATTAACAATATATATGATATAACGAAACGCATGTACAATATAACATGTTAAACTACATAAATAAACATGGTGTAAAAAAATATGGTGTAAGATGATTTGGTATTTTGTAGGGGAAAATACAACATTTTGTAAGGGCATGGAGCCCTGGAGGCATTTCCTCCCAAATTCTAATAACATGCATGTCAGATTAATTGGCCGGTTTAAATTGTCCCAAAGTCTCAAAAAGCGAGTCAGTTGTCTGTCCCTGTGTGCCCTGCGACTGCCCAAAGATGGCTGGATTGGCTTCGGCACCCCGCGACCCTATGACGATAAGCGGTGCAAATAATGGATGGGTGGATAATACCAGAGTCACTTTCTTTGTAATCTTTTATTCTCTATCAGCCATAAACACACTGCAGCCTTTTGTTTGGAAACAGCAATACATGCCCTTATAGATGTTTAAACATACGCATCATAGGAGTATATAATAACTGTCTGCATCACAGGAAAAAAAATAAAGGTGCTGACTTTTTCAAAATAAAATCCTTGTCACAGTGATCTTCCATATCTTTGACCCCTCCCACACTTCAAAATAAAATCGGGACGGTAAAATAATGGAGTTCCACCCTGGAGCAATGCTCTAAGTGAGAGTAATAATTTGATGTAAAGTACTATTCAATAGCTGCGCCCACAAAAACTGTGTTTCTTCCCCCAAGTGCATAAAGTAAACTCTTTTCTGTCATTTGCATACACAAGCAAGCTATTTTTTGTCACTCCAAACGTATATTGGGCTCACAGTTGCGCACAAAAAGCATGTCGATAAAAGATAGATAAATACATACATACATAAACACGATCTCTTTTATAAATAGCTTGTTACTGGCAAAAAAAGGGAAACTTATCATTTCAACAAAAGGGAGGGTGAAAAAAACCTCCATTAAAGCATTATGTTTTCTTGTTTTGTTGGCGAATTATTTTGCTCGTTTGAATTATTATTGTTTGTATTTTATTATATATATATAAATATTTCAAAGATTTTTACTCGTTTTAAGGATTACTTTTCTTATTTTACGATATATTTTCAGTTTTTTCCATATTTTACTTTTTCCAGTATGGAGGCTTTAGCACAAAAGAAAGAACAGTTACACAAAGTCGAATAAAAAAACAACAAAAAATATTTATTTTGGATTTTATTTAAAATAATGCTAAAATTCAGGAAATAAAACATTAATATAAAGTGAGAAAAAAACTATGAACTAATAAGTATAATTTAAAATATAATTTATGCTTTGTATAATTGTTATTGTTTGTAATTCACTTTTTTTATTTTAAGCATCAGTTTATCTTAATTTACCAAATATTTTTGGTACATCATACTATTCCACCACCCTCCCCCTCATCTTGAGATTTTGCGTGGTGGAGTTTTAAGCAGAAGAAGTCGAATTACAAAAAAAATTAATAAAATAGAAAATATGTTTACATCTTATAGTAAAACGTTGAAAAAATTACAACGCTAAAAGTGAAAAAGAGAATATATAATAAGATCAATATAGTTAGATAAATAATAGTTTTGCATGGTTTATTGTTTGTATTCTATATACCATATATTTTATTTTTCCCCACCATTGAACAGGACTTTTTGGAGTGTGACACTAAAGGCACACTTAAAAAAGTTAAATGAATAAATAAATGAAAAAAGTAAAATATTGAAAAATAATGCCACTAAAAGTAAAAAAAAGATGTTACATTTATATAATAAAAAAAATTCTTGGTTTAAGTGAATATTATTTGTTTTTTACTATACAATTTAAATAATTTAGATACGTTTAAGTATTATTTCATTATATATTTCCAAATCATCAGGTTGTTTTTTTATTTGTTTCTTCCAATTTCTTTTTTTACCTGACTTTTTGCAGTGAGGAGCTTTAAACAACCTTCAAAAGGTAAAATTAGAAAAAAGACATAGCAAAATTTATCGTAAAATATTGAAAAATAATACAGCAAAAAGTGAGAACAAAATCTAAAAAATGTTATTTTAATAAAGATTAAAATAAAAATGGTAGATACAATGAAAACTAAAACCCCAACAGAGCAACTTTTCAATTGGACATTTCATAATTTTAATATATTCCATCAATTTATAACCGCCACTTTTTCCAGTTCAACCCGATTCCTGATCATTTACAATCAAAAACACACACACGCACACAAAAACAACCCCTTTCAAATAAGACATAAAAATGTGCCCCAAATAATCCCAAAAACAATCAGACGCCAAAGAAAAAGAAGAATGTCATGCATGGACTGAAAATACGTTAGACAAACAGCACAGTGAAAATTTCTCAGATTAGAAGCCCGAAGAGCCATGATCAATAATTAAGGACGCCGTGCCAACAAAAGTCTGCTGAAATAAAACGAACAAAAGGTTTCAAAAGTTCAAAAGGCCGGGATCATGATGACAGATGTTGATTAGTCATGCCTGATCTACTTCGCGTGATCGATTAATAATTCCTAGACTACAGATGTCGGATTATCTAAGATTAGGTTACATACTATCAGAATGCCCCAAAGTCACATTTACAAACAGCATACACGAAGAACACAACAGCAGCAGTGGCGGTAGTGGTTAAATGAATATGATCATGTACAGTGCCTAGCGAAAGTATTGGTCCCCCTAACACGTTTGGTCATATTGCATATTTTAGGCGTCAAACTTAAACCTAAAAAAACTGAAGATATTTTCTGAAAATCAACAACAAATGATACACAATTATTAAGTGGAACCAAATTATTTAAACATTTTCTATTATATCTACAACAACAAAACTGAAAATTACAGTATGTGGGCCAAAATATTGGCCCACCGTTCTCTAAGATCAGTCAACAGACGTGAGAAGTTCCTTGATGACTTTTGGATGATCTGATGTTGACCTAAGTGGATGAAAGTGACAGAGTGTCATTAGGTCTCTGTTTAAATTCACCTGCTTTGTGATTGACTCGGATGTCTGTGAAAGTAGACACTGGATAACAGACAGCCAAGGACACCGATGAATAAACCAGGCATAAGACACCTGTTGGTCATACATAAATCCTCATTTTATGGTAAAGTGGCAAAAAGAAAGCCCTTTCTAAAATAATACCATTACAAGGCCCGTTTGGTGTTCACAAGAAGACACATGGGAGACACAAATAACATGTGGTGCAAGGGGCTCTGGTCAGATGAGACCAAAATTAAACTTTTTGGGCTCAATGCACAGCGCAAGTTTGGCTTAAGAGTAACACTGCACATTACCCTCATTACCCTGAAAACACCATCCCCACTGTCAACTGTGGCAGCATCATGCTCTGGGGTTGTCTTTTTATAGCCGGACCGGGAAGATCGTTATAGTTGACGGGAAGATGGATAGAGCCGAATACTGGGCGATTTTGGCAAAAAATCTGTTAAGAAAGAGACCTGAGAATCGGGCGCAAGGACAGGACAAGGACCCTAAACATAAAACAACATCTAAAGTAGAATAGTTTAAAACTAACAATATAAAGGCGTTAACAGGGCCAAGCCAAAGACCAGACTCAATCTTATAGAAGATTTGTGGAAGATCCTAAAAATGTCATCAAACCTTAAAGAACTTGAGCTGTTTTGTAAAAAGAATAGGCAAATACTTCTGTTTCAAGATGAGCACAACTTATAGAGACATACTCAAAAAGACTTGTAGCTGCAATTGCAGCTACAGGAGATTGTACAAAGTATTACCTCAAATATTTTTGCAACATCTCCTTTTCAATTTTTTTGTATGTTAGTACAACATAAAGTGCCAAATAAATTACTTTGATTTTTCAAGTGTTGATTTTCAGAAAAGATTGTGTTTTTTAATCTACAAGTTTGAAGCCTGTGGCAATATGTCAAAAAGTTCTTGGGGTGGCAATACTTTTGCAAGGTATAACGCATTCATTGCCTTAACAAAAAACGTTGACGTCTAAACCCATCTTTGGCATTGAATGAGTAAGACATGCTTTCCTGCGAGGAGTCAACTTTGTTTAATGTAAGCTAGGAGCGAAAAGCGTCTCCTCTGTCTAATGTTGTTGCTCTACCACATAAAAAGAATAAAAATCGTAGACTATGTTGACACTAAATCTAAAAATTGATCAGGAAAGTTATTCTTTGGTCACAATAAAAGAAGGCAAAATAATAACAAATGAACCTGATGAATATGTAACACCGCCGAGGGTTGAAAACAAGAAATCGTGCTTATTAACGGGAAGACTGTGGTAGCTTTGAGGTGCACGCTAGGATTGCATGTGGCTAATGCATAGGATCCAAGGGAGTGTTACACATTCGGTTCTTCGTCCTCCTGAATGTCGTCCCGGTTTTCTTCATAGTATTGGTGAAACAGCTGGTGCAGGTGGCGCTGGAGTTGGTGCGGCTCGGGGGCTTTTGCCGGGCTGGCGACTTGCTCGAGGAAGACCTGCTTGGGCTGACCGCCTCCCTGCACCACCGTCTGTCTCAGGGTCTCACCTTTATGTATGTGAGCCCTAACAAACCCAAAACACAAGGAGGGTATTTAGACTATGTCATCGATAAAGAAAGCGGTCGACAATTGGAAGCCTTGTTGATGCCTCACAGAAAAACACATTGATCGCAGGGGTGTTACCAGAGGGGGCCAGGGGTGGGCAGTGCCCACCCATAAACATGCTCCGCCCAGCTAAATAAAACTGGATGTAGTCATGAAGAAAGTCCGGGCAGCGCATATGCTATCCTGTTTATGTAATATTGTGTGTGTCAGCAGATATTAACGGCTCTTCATAATTTTCTTCAAATATGATGTAACATTATGAACAAATTACTTAAAACCAGAGAAAAGTAAAAAAATAAATAAAAATAAACAAAATAAGGAACAAAAAGATAAAGAAAAGAGAAAAGAAAAAAAGCAGGAAAAAAACAAGAAAAAGGGGAAAATTTAAGAAAAAGAGAAAAAAGCAAGAGAAATAAAACAAAAGTAGAAAAAAGAAATGGCAAATAAACCAATACATGAAGAAAAAAAGTAGAAAAGAGAAGTAAACATCTGAGGGGGAATAAACAAAAAAGGAAAGGGAAAAAGTACAAATACAAAGAAAAAAAAAGCAGAAAAAGAAGGGAAAACAAAGAAAAAAAAGCAAGAAAAAGAAAAGGAAAAAGGACAGATTTTTGGGAGGTCATTTTGCTCAGTATATTACCAATACTAATGTACTATTATGCCCAAAATGAATTTATGTATTTTAAAAAAATCTAATATTCCAACAAATTAGAATAGCAGCAATTCATTTTAACTTCAAACGTTTTTATACTGAACAACTTTAAAGTCAAACGACCGGAATCGCATCTTGAGGCAACAAAATGTCTATTTCAATTATTGACTTTTCATTGTAACAACAAGTAAACTACAGTATACAAGAATAAACAATTCTAACCCTTAAACAAATCCCTGACAAACACAGGAAGCACAAATTAAAATATTAACAAAACTTAAAAAAAAAGAAAACATACAAAACCATTTTAACCTTTAATATAATCGTCAAGTTTAAACTCAGTAACATAGAATCAATGGAAGAAAATGTGTTTTGACCAATCACGAGGAAAAAGCGTCTAGAAGGGAATTGACTGTCTATTGTTTTAAATACTGGAGCCTGATTCAAGAATTTGTTAAAGGTGCTGTTATGTTTAACGTGTATTAAGTGCTGTGCTTTGGTGTAATAATAGTTGTGCCTCTATGTGCATTTGATATGCACCGTTTCCCCCACTCAGACTTACTTCAGGGATGTGATTTGACCACAGTGAAATTATCTGAAAATTAGGTCAGCTAGGTCCAGGGCAGTGCCCTGGTGGGGGGACAAGTGGGGCGAAGCCCCGCGGAGCTCATCGGTTTTCCGTGTTTTTAAGTACTTTCAATGCACTCAGATGACAAAGAAATAGACAAAACAACAGCATAAATTTTCAATGTATTTTGAACTATCCCATATAAAATTACAGTTTAAGTCAACTCAAAATCAGTCACATTAAAAAACATTGGACTGCCTTTGCTTTTAAAAACTATCACTGAGAATATCATCATATCTAACTCATGTGATTACTAAATTAACACATAAATCATGTTCAAGAGTTCAAATTTCATGAACAAATAATTGTATCATGACCAAATGAAAAGTAACTCATATTAGAACATACCACAAATGTCTTTGTTATAGCAGAAGATGTTATCTATAAATGAAAGTACTGTAGTGGGTTGTACATAATTCACCCACGGAACCATTGTTTAGTTAGCGAGTTCCTAGGGGGACTCTTAATTCGGCCGGTTCTAGCCACTCTCGTGTTTGTCTTGATATCGCCAGTTTAAATGTCATTAAAGCAGCTTTGGTTGGCACCTTTGTTTGACACTCCGCCTACGACTCCCGTCTCTGCTCGCCACATTGGATCAAGTCGGGGTCACCAACATTTGTAGATAACTCCTTCTCTAACCAGTCCGATCGAAACTTGTTTTTTACGATCTTAGCAATTTCTTTAACTCGCGGAGCATCTTTGCGTTCGATCTCGGACATCTTTCTTTAAACACTCGGCAAAAACGTGTGAGAAATGAACAATGGCATACTCCTACGCCTTTATAACAAGCGCGTTTATTGGTCAACACGGAGACTTCAACCAATCGCAAGTACGTTTCATTTCAGTTACGGAAACACTAAAATGGAATGCTGTCGAGACGAAATCGTTTTTTTACCAATTAAAAAATCGGAAATTTTAAAATTTTATTTTTGGAGATTAAAAAAAAGCGGAATTCCGCGAATTAGCGGAAAAATCACATCCCTGTTACTTATGTCAGGTGACGCGACTCTTAAGTCCTGTGCAAAGATCTAATTGGCCACTGGAGCTGCTTTGTTATTCCAGAGCCTGGACCAGTTGCTTTTATTCATTAAACCGTGAACTTGGCTCTTAAGTAGAAAACCCTCAGGGAGAACAGTCAGTTTGTGCTAACTCAGTAAAGGATAATCTAATATCATGGATACATACCTCGTCGAGTCTTGCTTGAATTCCATTTTTTATTTTAGTTATTTCTAATTTCCATCTATTTCCATTTTAAAGATATACATTTTAGAACACATTTCAGTCTTGTTTGAGCAACATTATTTTGCATAGACACTGTGTGTGTTCTGCTGGTTCGAGAGCATTCTCCATCCGGGCACCGGTGCTGTGGAATGCTCTTCCCCCTGAGATCCGATCTGCAACCTCAGTGGAAATGTTTAAATCTAAGCTTAAAACTCACTTCTACTCTATAGCATATGAATAACCTACTCTTCTCGTCGGCTGAAAAATAGTCTGTGTAATATAGTGTAATAATCTGTGAAGCCCTTTGAGACTCTTCGTGATTTAGGGCCATACAAATAAAAATGACTTGACTTGACACTGTGCATGTTATCCAATCAAAGGGTGTAATCGGAACCAATTATTAATTCTGCAGTCAAATTTAACAAACCACGGATTCATAAACTGTAGTGACCTTCAGGTACAGAATTTTCATTGAGTTTTCTGTCTGTTTACTCATAGAAAAAACTATACTGATTTATTTCCCTCTTTAGGTCACTGGTGTCATTTAATTTGGCTGCCCCGTAACCTCAAAACACATCCTCCTGCTACATCAAAAATCAGTTTTAAATATAACGGTAGTATTTCAGGAAAAAACACCATCAAACATAGTGATGGTAATCTGGGGCTGCTTTGTTATTCCAGAGCCTGGAGTCTGTGCTTTTATCAGTGAACCAGCACGGCGGCGCAGTGGTTAGCGCTTGTGCGGCACAGTTCGTGTCATGGGAACCTGTCGTGGGTTCAAATCCAGCTCCAGACTTCCTGTGCGGAGTTTGTATGTTCTCCCCATGCTTGCGTGGGTTTCCTCCGGTTTCCTCCCACGTTCTAAAAACATGCATTTCAGGTGAATTGGCCGGTCCAAATTGTCCCTAGGTGTGAATGAGCGAATGAGTTGTCTGTCCCTGTGTGCCCTGCGATTGGCTGGCAACCAGTTCAGACTGTCCCCTGCCCACTGCCCGGAGATGGCTGGGATGGGTTCCAGCCCCCCCGCGACCCTAATGAGGATAAGCGGTGTTGCTGATAAGATGAGATGTTTAATTGAATACAAGTTAACAGCTCTTGGGGCCCCCCTAGTTGTCATGGGACCCCAACTCGCTTATGCCTTAGTTAGTGACAACAAAACAGTTTAAATGAACCCTTCAAACCAATAAATTATAGTTAGTGGTAAAGTACTTTTTAAAAGGTATAAAAAGTAATAAGGTTATTGCACAGCAAACATTACTCCCAAAACACGTCACAAAGCCAAAAGCGTGCTCTTGCCACACACCTCCTGACCACAGTTCCGTCATCTTTGACAGTTTCACTTTCAACCACACGGGGAAGCTCTGCTGTACTAAAACCACCAATATAATCCAGCGCCTGCTCCCAGTGAACAAAGGGCACAGGGAAATTCACTTGAAATTTAAACTTTAGTTTGTTTAACTGAGTTTTTTCCAGTTTGGACAAACCTGTTTGAAGTCGTCTTGGGCCGAAGGAAGATCAGATGCCAAGGACAAGTCCCCTTTGTGAGTCACGGTTCTTTTACCTTCTACTACCGTTGTCCTTTCTACCAGACTGACTTTCCGCAACTCGGGAGTCGCTTGCGACGCTGAGCAACCTTCACTTTCGGAAAATGTAACCTGGGAGAGGAAATTACACGTCACTACGTGAAAGTACTCATATTTTAAGCTAACTTTCTCTAACTAGTTACATATATGTATGTTTGAGCCCTCGTGCTGTCCTAACTAGAAACGCTAACCCGCAAAGGCAAAGAAGATATGTTAAAAGCTAATCCCGTCTCAAATGTAAATTACAGAATAAGCGCGACCTAAGTAAATGAAACATGACATTATTTTTTATAATTGTTTTTATTTATAGTTCTGAGTTGAAATTGTGACATTTTGTGCTTTCTCCCTTCACTCTTACCACCGTCAATCCTCCCTCCCTCGATCCCTAACCTTCCTTCTTTTATTCCTTCCTCCTTCCTTGCATTCCTTCTTCTTTCCTTCTACTGTCTGCCCTCCCCTCCTTTCTTCAGCCCTTCCACTTTCCACTGCCTTTTCACTTTCCACAGTCCTTCCTTCCTTGCTTAGTCTTCCATCCATGCTCCCTCTTCCTTCATTTTTCCACTTCCCCCTCCTTCCTTCCACTTCCCCCTCCTTCCTTCCCCTTCCCCTTCTTCCTTCCTTCCTCTCAAACTCCCTCACTCTCTTCCTCCCATTTTCCCTCTGTCCCTCCATCCATCTCTCCCTCACTTCCTCCTTTTTCCTCCCACCCTAAATACCTTACTCCCTCAAAAAAGTATTAAAAATTTAAAAAATGTCACCGCCATACCACGTCATTTTAAATGTTCACAACTATTAGACAAACAAAAGTTAAAGAAAATACAGCAAAAGGACGAATACAATTCCAATCATTGTCTACAAGAAAGATCAAGAAGTACATACCTCTGTATGATCCCCCCCGCTCTTCAGAACAGTACGCTTCACCACTTTTGAGTACCCATCCCCTTCTCCGACACTTATGGACCTCTGGGGGGATCCCTCAATTGAGACCTCCTCCCGTTCCACGCCATCCGAGGAAACGCACTTGCGAATAATCTTTCGAGTGACCTGGGAAGAGTCCGAAATTTGCCGGACATGGGCGGGCAACATTCACTTCCATCAACGCTTAATCTTCATTTGTTTTTGTTTATAATTTCTGTTTTTTTATCAACAAAATACACATCAATGCTCTTCTGTGTCCCAACACATACTCCAACTGTACCTTTCTGACAACAATGTGTCCATTTTCATCCTGGTACTTATCTTCTGTAACCGTCTGAGTAGGAAGTTCAGGCATTTCATCACCCTGTTATGGAAAACATACATTTCAAACCTAAATTTACAGAGAACGGTTAATTAAAAAAAACAGACAGGAAAGGCACAATGAAGTTGTCTTCTAAGGGAAAAATTTTGTTCATCAGCAAAACAACAACAGTACCCCTCAATTTTCTTGTGCGCAGTTTTCTTAATCCAATATATAAAAAAAGCACAAACAGGCTTAGAGAGCTTCTTCCCCAGGGCAATCACCACCCTAAACAAGTTTGCAAAACTGTGAAAAATATATGTCTAGCAACTTATTTGGGATTTTTTGTTGCTGCTAAATGTTATTACACTACGTTTCATTGCCCTATTGTTATGATGCACTATTTTTTCATTGCAATATTGTCATAACTTGCCAATCTCTAAGCGCTACGCTCTAAATATTTTTGCCCATTTATCCCGACAGTCGTTTTTCTCTTTAGAGTTAGCATTGCACGATTAGGCTTACATGCCTTGTCTTATCTTTAATCCATGACAAAAATACAATACAGTTAAATTCAATTGATGCCTCAAAGAACTTTGGGACTTAATGCATGGGACAAATGATCAACTCGAACTCTGGCGTACTTGATAAAAAGCCTTATATGTATTATATATTTTTTGGCACATTTCTATTTTATTTTCTGCTCCCATATAGCTGCTCCCATGCTTCTGGAAAGTCACTCACAAGCTCATCTTTTAAACAGACAGGGTGCAGCAATGAAGCACAATTTTAATGCTTGAAAGTGTTGCCATGTTTCAACAGCTCTGCCTAAAAATGATGCCGACGGTGCTCTCTGATGGCTTCGCTTTGCCATTGAATTTCTTCTTCCCTCGTGATAAACTGCAGCTGGCATTAGTTTGTACAGCATTGTCATCGCCCCATACAGGAAAGGTGCATGCTACACCTAAACAGAGCACTATGAAATGGGTATGAGTGCAAAAATTAGATAGATAGATACTTTATTCATCCCCGAAGGGAAATTCACATTTCCAGCAGCATCCCTTAGCTGAGAACAATACAATAATAAAGCAAAAATAATACAATATACAAATACCCAGTGTGACTTGCAAACACCCACTGTAGTGTGTTATATAGAATAACTAAATAGTGCTACACAGAATACATATTGCAATAAGATTCGGTAATATGCAATGTAGGTGGTGTGGTTTACTGTGGGCTTTTACTCTGCCAGGTAGAGTTAAAGAGCCTCATGGCATGAGGAAGAAAAGATCTCTTCGGTCAGTCCGTAGTACAAGAAAGTGACAGCAGTACTGAAACTGCTCTTCTTTGATTTATAGTCTTCTCAGGAAACACTTTAGCTGTACCAAGTACTCTGCTGTCCCTTTAGCTGACTTTTATTCAACCTTGCCCAAAGACCAGGAAGACCCCTATGACTACTGGCTGAGACTAAACAGAGCAGCTGACCTTGCCTCTGACTGCTTGAGTGAACAGGGCAAAATATTTGACGACCCTGAAATTGAGGTTACTCGCATGTTTATTAGGAACTGCCCTTGCAAAGAACTGGCACTCACTTACAGATTGCTATCCAGTGTTCCACCGGATTCTAACGATCATACATATCGATTATGGATATTTTCTATGGACAATGTAAAAAATAAGGAAGCGTTTTCCAGAAGCTAATGGTAACGGGAAAAAATTCCATTTTTACCCAACGCTCATGTGGAGATTTGTCTGTAAAAACAAATATATTCACAATTTACTCATCATGTCTTCTTAAATGCACACCCAAGATTAGATATCGGAAATACAAATCGCAGACATATTTATGGCTTTGCAAAATGCATGATTCACAACAAATTTCTTCTTTTGATGACACTTGAGAAATTGGACAGTTGGCTTTCAAAGTTCTTGAAAAGGGCTTGAAAGGTGTACGAACCATGTACATAGAAAAAAATATGCAATACACCAAGCACTCAAATGTATAACCACAAAATGGCAAGGGAATACTGTGTCATATTTCATACGCCACAATTGATCCACTTGGGTTAGTTTGAAACTGTTAGGAAAGCAAATTTCAAGTCCACTCGGAACACTTAGTGTGGTTAAACGTGCACCTTTCATGCTTCATCCATCCACCAATCCTGTTGCAGTGGATACCTGAATGACAACTCTCCTTCGCACAATTTGGGTACTCAAAAACTCTTCATCAGAACTTTCTGACATCGAGCCAATCTCTTCGTTGATCTCCTGACCAAGTGAAATGGAATTTTATGAGAACAAATTCAAAAGGCCATAGATTTTGAAAGCAAGAAAGAAAAATTGATGGCTTAAGAGATCAGAAATGAGTTACGTGCCTGTGTTTGTGGCATTAAGTGACAGGTTATGAAACTTTATAGTAGACCCCGGGTTGCAGCCTCCCTACTTTACAATGTTTTCACCTTACGATGTGGAATAACAGTTTTTAGGGGGACCACGTTTCCGTATTTTCCCCACCAATTATTTTGTGCGCCCCAAAACAAAATTCAAACTTTGCCGGTTTTGTTCTAATGGTGGGTTACATCCCTATTGTTTCCTATTGGTCCACATCATATGGCGCACGCGAGTGCAGCGGCTTCAGGGTCTCCAGTCTTTTGTTTTTCAGTGTTCTTTTATCCCTCATATTTTCCCTTTGACTCCTTTCACAACTACAATAACATCCACAACATCCCGAGGGATATACAGAGACCACCGGATCTCCCTGGGTGATCTCCCTGCCGACAACGACGGAGCAAAAGTAAAAAGCTGCCGGTCGGGCCTAGGCTAAGAACGCGACCACACAGACCTGTTCCTGACCAACGCCAGGTCCATCGTCCACAAAATGAGTGAATTTGAGCTGTGGATCGCCACCAACAGCTTCGTCTAAAATTGCAGTATTTTCGTCATCACGGAGTCTTGGATTCCCCGACGCCGCAGTCCAACTAGCAGGACGCGCGCTTCACCGGCATGACCGAGACAAAGTTTCCGGTAAAAACAGGGGTGGGGGACTATGCGCTGCAATAACAGCCGAATCATTGACACACACTGCTCACTCGATATAGAGTTTCTGGCAGTATCGTGTAGACCCTTCTATCTACCGAGAGAGCTAACTGTGGTCATTGTGGTTGCTGTTTACGTTCCACCGGATGCTAATGTTCCACCGGATTCTAACGTTAGCATAGCGCTAAATTTCCTGCCAGCTGCTATCAATAAACAGCAGCTTGCACACCCCGACGGAGCTTTTATCGTCGCCAGCGACTTTAATCAGGCATGCTTAAGGACTGTACTTCCCAAATTCATTCAATACGTGGACTGAGCAACCAGGGGAAAAAACACTGGACCGTGTGTACAGTAAGATCAAACATCTAGTTGGATCCATCTCTGTCTATCCCTCAACCCCTCATGCACGCCCCTCCGGAGGAAAACAAAGCCTGCAACAAGGACAGTACAAACATCTTCTTTGTTCCATTATCTTCTTTGTTTTCTTTATCCTCACTGTAAAACGTAGAACTGGAGTGCCATGTCCGAATTTCGTTGTCTCAATATATTCAACCCAACAATGACAATAAAGGTATATTCTATTCTATTTTCTATTCTATCATATAAGATGCTAGTCTGCTATTTGTTTGCGTCACAATTTCTTGATATGATTTTGGCTAAACTCCCTCCCACAATGCTCAATTTCTCTCTTTTCGTTCAGTTCAGAATCTCATGTAACAAATTGTAATCAGTTTAGCTATGAGTCTTAAGACTTGTAGCGATGAAAAAGGAGAAAAAGGAAGATGAAAACCATGGAAACGAAGCACGTCACACCAAAGGTGTAAAAATAAATAAATAATCTTTTCTACTTTACGGTTACAGAGAACCCGTGTTTATCGTGGGGTTTTCATTCCATAGGAACCCATGATAGTCAAAATTAAACAGGTAGAACCTTTTTTTATACATATACATTTTACAATTATTATAAAGTTAAATACTTTGTCACACAATAAAACCAAATAACACACTCTCTCTACTGGCCCAAGCATTTGTTTTACAAAAAAAGTAATGTATGCTGTACCTGTACCAAAATATTTTTTATACCCATACCTACTCCACTAAAAACTGTTTAGCCATTAAGAATGCAGAACACAATGCAATACCGCAAAAGGTGAACTGCGTTATAGTGAATGATTACTGTATATTCATTTATAAAGTTACGGTCATATACTGTACATGTATATTACATATAAGTAGTACTTACTGTAGACTGTTTTGTCTCAATTTCTAATAACATGTATATGCAATTATTATACCTGGGGTACAAGGAGGTTTAAAATACATTAGCTAATTATTATAAGCTTTTATCCCTTGTTGTACCATTTCATCTTGCGATTTCCATCTCAAAATACATTAATATTGTATTCCAGGGATTTATTGTTCTTGTGATTTTACATGACAATCTTACATGCAGAGTTAGAAATAACTAGATTTTTTCTTTTTAATTAAATTGTGTGCTAAGTTGCATCCTTGTGTCTACTCGGTTAGAGATAATTCTCTTACTATTTAATATCAAACCAAATTACTCTTAGAGGTACACTCGCAAGGACGGTCCACTAAATCCGGCCTTACCCTGGTCAAGGAATCTGAATCGTCACAATCGCTCATTTGGGAGCCAGCCAGTTCACACATGGAGAATTTTTCACTAGGTGGTTCTTCACGGGATAAAACATGACTTTCCATCGGTACATCTTGAACCACAAAAGCGTCATCGAAATCTTCGCTTCCGGAGGAGAGCAGCACTCTTCTAAACACTGTTTCCTTCCCGTAGTTATGTCTGGGCTGTTTTATATTTGAGTTATAAAGTATCTCAGGTTCATCTGGTTCAGAGAAATCAGATTCCGTCTGTCTGCAGTCAAAGTAACGCTCTGTATCGGAGTATTCAGAGACTGGACTTTGTGCTTTGTTGATTTCCACGCAGCTGGGCTGAGAATGAGGTATATCCTGGTCTATTTGGGGTTCCTCCAGATGGTGATGAACCTTAACTGAGAAATCCTCTGCCATCATTCCAAAAGTAGGTGACTCCAGATCATGTGCCAATGGTTGAACTTGATCTGAGGGTATCTGAAACTCTGCTTGCCGTGAGCACTGTTTAAAATCTTCAAAACTAAATGTTATTTCTGCTCCTTGACTTGGCATTTGGGAAGTATTCTTGCATACATCTACAAGGCTTTTTCCCTTTTCATTCGACATAAAATTTGGTCTGTGACCTTGACTTTTAACACCCCTATAAGAATAGTCTTCTGAGGAAACATTAGTCGGCCTTGGGTTCTTAAAAATCAATTCTCTCCCAGAGGTTTCTGCTTCTAGATCGCTAACTTGACTCTGCATTTCAGGAATTTGATGGCTCTTGCTTATTGTTTCTTTCTTTTTAATTGACAAATGTGTTTCATAAGTTTGGCTTTGAATATCACTTTGAGAATACCCCTCTGAGGAATCACAAGTCAGCCTTGGATCCTTATAAATTAACTGTCTTATGGATGTTCCGGCTTCTGGATAATGAACTTGAATTTTTGAGGATTCCCTGTGAAACTCTTGAAAGCTCTTACTTATTGTTTCTTTCCTTTGAAATGAAAAATTTGGTTCACACTCTTGGCCCTGAGTATCACTTTGAGAAAATCCCTCAGAGGAATTATCTATCGGCCTTGCATCTTTTAATCTGAGCTGTTTTCCAGAAGTTTCTGCTTCAGGATGATGAACTTGTCTCTGCATTTCTGTTTCCTCTTGAAGGCTCTTAGATATTGTTTCTTCTCTTTTGATTGATGCATTTGGTTCATATCCTTGGCCTTGAATATCACCTTGAGAATATCCTTCTGAGGAATCATTAGTCAGCTCCTTAAAAATCAACTGTCTTATTGAAGTTTCTGCTTCATGATAATGAACAACACTCTGTATTTTTGAGGGTTCCTTATGAAACTCTTGAGGGCTCTTACTTATAGTTTCTTCATTTTTAAGTGACACATTTGCTTCATACTCTTGGCCTTGGATATCTCTCATGTACAAATTGTCCCAACTTTTTATGGAATATTCACCACTTGACATATTGTTAGAGGGCAAGATTTTGAGTTCTTCACCAAACATTGAGTCCACGATTGTTGCAGCAACTGAGATGCCTTCCGGAATAAGTTGGCCAGATGTTTCAAGATGTGAAGGCAATGTGATTGATACATTCATTTCAGAATTGTGTTTTTGCTGAATATTAGCTGACCGACATTGAATGTCATGAATATGATGATCTTGGGAGTTTGCGTCAATGGACGAAGGTGTGAAAGGAGTTACCGTTTTATCCTTCGCCTTTTTTGTAGCTTTAAAATCTGACAGTAAACAGCCCAGTTTTGGATACCTAGAAACTGCTTGAGTTGCTGTGGAGTTTGAGGATGGGATATCACTTTCCTGATTCCAAGCTTTGGTCAGTGAGCTAAAGTCTTTACTTTTTTCAAGAAATTTTGTATCATCTTTTGCTGTGGTTAGTAATGGGCTTGTTTCTGTCACCAGTAAGGCCTTAGCTTGTTTTTTATCTTGATCCAAACTATCTGCAGTGGGTAATTTTGTAGATGCATTACAGTGCATAAAATGTACGTTTGTTACAAAGCACTCTTTTTCATCTTTAGGCTGGTAATGGGTCGTCTCGGAAGAGGATGCCGATACCTGCGGTAAATGGTGGAATGGAAAATAATGAAAATGAATTTTGATTAATGAAAAATGAGCTGCTGAATGACACATGCATTTTAAAGGCCAGGAGCCAGAGCAGTTTATCTAGTGTAAGACACCACTTATAGCCCATCAGCGATCACTGAAGCTCATTCCAGCAGTATTCAGAACTGTTAATAACTAAAATAACTAAGACAGAAAATGCCATTGAAAATGAGATGGCATCGAAAGAGCAGAACACACATAATCTTGACAAAATATGGATTATGTCTTAAAAGAAGGTAGACATGCATATTTTAGATTTACTAGGGGTCACTGATTTGATGGATTTGTTTCTGAACCAGCGATATAACTTGAATGTGTTGATTCAGAAAGTGATGAACATACATTTATATGGAATTAAAAATAATAATGATGATTTATGGTATTTGTAGCAACTAAACGTCCCATGTCGGGACCATCATAAACCAAGGACCCCTTGTAAATGGCCGCAGCTCAGAAGTTATCCCTTTCCTTATTAAGGAGCATGTCAATTTGCTGTACCGAACATTCCTAGCCATTCCTTTTGTCATAATGGCTATTGTGTGCAATTAGTGAAAGCCTTGGTCAAAATGTTAATTCCAGCAATACAGTAGACCCTCGGGTTACAGTCGGCCCATATCTACAATGTTTCCACGCCACAGTGTGTAAAACAATGTTTTTTTCGGCCTGTTGTTCCCCACCATAAAACGTCAACAAAAGATTTTTTTACATGCCCAAAAACTGAATCCGCCTTTTCTGATGCCATTGTTTCTCATCATGGTTTTATGAAGATGCTGATATGGTATTGGCTGAACCCCCTCTCACAATTCATTTCTCTCTTCTTCATTCATAGGCTAATTATCATAGGTTTCTTCCTATATTTCACCTCAGAACGGATAAATATGACATCACGGGGATCTACTGTACATGCCATACAGCCATAATGATTAATTACTGTATGTGAAGCAACACTGCAGTCACGGAACAGCAAGACATTTTTGCTGTCTTACCGGCAGAAAGGAACTTTCGTCACATTGCACTGTCTGTCTTCTCATGTCTTTGAAAAGCACATCTTGACTGTTCGTCATTTTTTGGGATATTCTGTATGACCCTTCAGACTCAAGTAATAGTGGTTTTTGTTCCATTGTTTGTTCGGTGAAGGTCACTTTGACCGTATCATCAATTCCCATGTGTCTTTCCTTGGACGGCATGTGACTCAACTTATTATTGCTCGTTATGGCCTCGTTTGGTTGAGGTTTGACCACGTCTTTTAGAAATTGCTCCTCACCAATGGCTGTTATACATTTAAAGTTGCTTTGCTCCGAAGTCTTTTTAAAGCCTTTATCAAACCAAGTTTTACTGAACATGACTGTGTCGCAAAGAAGCATTCCCTTGTAGACTGGATCCTGTGTGTGTGATATTAACCTTCGGTGAATTGGCTTGAGCAGGAGTCGTAAATCTGCTTCAGTACTTTGACTAGAAAGACATTGTTGAGACAGTTTTAAGCATTCTATCGGATCAAGAATTTCAATGGCAGGTTGTTCTGAAAAATACAAAGAGGGGTCACTAAGTGGTTGAAGAGTCATAGTTTGATTAAGCATTGGCTTATTATTTTCCTGTAAATCTGGTTCATATCTGTGTACAGTTGTATCAGTTTGGGTAAGTGACTCATTTAATTTACATTCCTCCACAGTCTGCGGACAATAATTTGGTGGAAGGACCATACAGGATGGCTCGCTTGATTGAGTAGAGGAATTTTCTGTCAGGCACGTGGATGGTTGATCCGGAAGAAATATTTTGGTCGTATCAAAAGTCAGGGGAAAATGACTTAAATCTTTTAAAGCAAAACCACTTGGGGCTGGTTGAGGAACACAGGGAATCTGTTGATCCTCATCTAATTCTATTGTGCTTTTTCCCATATAGAGGGGATCAAGCAAAGATGATATTAATTTTTTGTAAGGATTCCGGTTTTTAGAGACCAGGAATATGTATGATGGTTCTGCAAGTGTAGAATGTCTTGGATCCAATTCAAGTTGGCCTTCAGTTTGGTGTTTTGTACTACCCTTTAAACAAACATTTTCAACCGATACAGAGACAGGAGATTCTCGCATTATGCACAAATTGGAAGAGTCAAAATCAGACAATGCTGAGATAGGAGGACGAGTCTCACCTTGAGAATAGCTTAAAAAGTAGTTACAATTATCAAAACAAAATGAGTTTTCCTGAACTGATACTGTCAAATCAGGAGAGTTCAACAACCGGTCCTGCAGTTGTGACGAGTCTAGATCTGAAAAATCGAAATCCGGAGATAACACAGTGATGCCAGATCTTCTATCTTCTTCCAAATCTGAGAAAAAGGACTGTGGAGACAGTTTTCTGGTCTCATCAAATAGGTTGGATAGACACAAATCATTACATTCCCAATCTGAAATGATTGATTGTGGTGTGCATGACATTTGGGTAAAGCATTGGTCATAGTTTGCAATCTGGGCTAGGTCGAAATGAGGAAGAGGTGAATCAGGAGAAGTAGCCCTGGATTCCCAGTGAGATATGACAGAGTCAAGAGAGGAAGCTCTCGACTCTAATTGCCTATCCCACAGAGACATGTCTTGTTTTGAAGAAACAGAATCTGGAGACAATGGCCTGCAATTAGATAATATATCTAGTTCCATGTCTGAAGGAACAGATTGTGGAGAAAATGCTCTGGTCTCATGAAATAGGGTGGTGAGGCAGAGATCATCACCTTCCCAATCTAAAATTATTGATTGAGGTGTGCATGACGTTTGGTTGAAATAAGTTTCATAATTTTCAGTTTGGGATATGTCAAAGATAGGTAGAGGTGACTCAGGCGAAAGAGCCCTGAGTTCATGAGATACAGCAGAATCTGGTCTCACATCTACATTAAACACCGTGGTAATGGAGTCAGAAAAATGAACAAAAGAATCGGACAGTGTAGAATCAAGCCTTGATTCGAAGGCCATAGCTTTACACAGAATGTTTTCTGTTATTTCATGGGAAACGCCACGGACTACTTCTGCATAAGTCAAATGTCGCCCACCCAATTGAGGTTGTCGTACGACTTCTAAAACATCACTTTCTATCACGATTTTCTCTAACGGCAGATAGTCTGGAGGTTTTGGCATGCTTTCCTCAAAGACATCTTTAACCCTCAGATCTTCATCATCAGATAACAGTGAAAGAGGTGTAACTGGCCTTCCTTTATCATACCTTAAGTAATAATTGCAATGTTGTCTAATATTTTGCGCAAACCCTAAATCTTCTTTATAATGACATTTCTCAACAGAAGTCGCATGATCAGGAGATGATGCTCTAAAAACCATCACCCAGTCCTGCAGTGTTGACGTTTCTACATCTGGAGAAACAGAATCTAGAGACGACACACTTTTACTAAATAAGCTATCTACTTCCATGTCTGATAAAACAGATAGTGGAGACAGTGCTCTGGTCTCATCAAATAGGTTAGATGGACACAATTCACAACCTTCCCAATCTGAAAGAATTGATTGTGGTGTGCACGACTTTCTGTCAAATTGTTGTTCAGATTTTCCAATACGTGCTCTGTCAAAAGGAGGGACAGGTGAGTGAAGACAAAGAGCCCCGAGTTCAAAGTGAGACACAAGTAAATCTGGGGAATCTGGTCTCACGTTTAACTCATCAGTGGAGGAGTCAAAAAGGTCACCAAGAGAATCGGGTGGAAGAAGATCGGACCTTGACTCTAAAGCCATGGTTTTAGACAAGGTGTCAGCTGTTTCTTTATGGTAAAATCCACGGACCACCTCTGCATATGTAAAAGGCCTTGTACCAAACTGAGGTTGTTCTAAGTATTCTAAAAAAAATTCAGATGGAAGAGAATCTGGTGATTCTGGCCTGCTTTCATCAAAAACATCTTTGAGACAAAGTTCTGGTAACTCAACATCAGACAACATTGACAGCGGAGAAACTGGCCTTTCATCAGCATACCTTAAGTAATAATTACAATGTCTGTTGTTTTGAAGTAATGTATCGGAATTAAATGAACATTTATCAATCAATACGGCAGAATCAGGAGAGGATGATGCCCTTAAGTCCAACAGCCAGTCCTGCATTTGTGACTTGTCTAAATCTGAAAAAACAGAATCAGGAGACAATGCCCTGCTACTAACAGACTGTGGAGACAGTGCTCTGGTCTCATCAAATAGGTCAGTGAGACACAAATTCTGACCTTCCCAATCTGAAATGTATGATTCTGGTGTGCATGACCTTTGGTTAAAGTGCAGTTCGTAACTTTCAGTCTGGGCCATGTCATACTGAGGAACAGGTGAGTCCAGGGACAGTTGTCTGGTCTTATCAAATAGGTTGGCGAGACAAAAATTCTGACCTTCCCAATCTGAAACGATTGATTGAGGTGAGCATGACCTTTGGTTTAAGTAAAGCTCATAATTTTCAGTTGTGGTTATATCAAAATGAGGAACAGGTGAGTCAAATGAAAGAGCCTTGAGTTCACAGTGAGATATGGCAGATTGTGGAGAATCTAGTCTCACGTCCACATCTAACTCAAAAGTTCTTAAGTCTGAAAACTCATCAAAAGAATCAAAGTGTAGAAAATCAGGACTTGACACCAAGGTAATGGTTTTACTCAATGATTCAGCAGGATTTTCATGTGAAAAGCCACGGACAACCTCTGCATAGGTTAAAAATCTTCCACTAGCCTGAGATTGTCCCACAACTTCTAAAACTTCACTTTCTTTTCCGAAATCTTCACTTGAAAGCGAATCTGGAGATTCTGGCCTGCTTTCATCAACGATATAATTGTGACAAAGTTCTGAATACTCAGACAGCAATGACAGAGGTTTAACTAGCCTATCTTCAGAATATTTCAGCAAATAAGTACAATGGTGTCTCTGGTTTTGAAAGAACACATCAGAACTAAAGGAACATTTCTTATCCAATGCAGAGGAATCAGGTGAGGAAACTCTTGAATCCAGTTGCCCATCCCATAGTAGTAATGTGTGAAGATCTGAAGAAACAGAATCTGGAGACAACGTCCTGCTACTAAATAAGATATCTCGTTCCATGTCGGAGGAAATGGACTGCGGAGACAGTGTTATGGTTTCATGAACTAGGTTGCTGAGACACGAATCATGATCTTCCCAATCCGAAACGGTTGAATGTCTCCTACAAGACCTTTGGTTTAAGTACTCTTTGTAATTTTCAGTTGTGGTGTTTTCTAAATGAGGAGCAGAAGATTCAGGATAAAGAGCGCTGAGTTCACAGTTAGAGACAACGGAATCGTTAGAGACAACGGGTTCTGGAATATCTGGTGTTATGTCCACATTTAACTCAACTGTGAAGTCTGAAAACGTATCAAAAGAATCAAAGCGTAGCAAATCAGTACTTGACTCTAAGGCCACGGATTTAGACATGGTATCTGCTGTTTTTTTGTTTTTTAAGCCACGGACCACCTCTGCATAAGTAAAAACTCCCCTACCAGACTGAGGTTGCCCTACAAATTCTACAACCTGTTTTTGTTTTGTCAAATTTTCCGATAATGAAGAATGAGGCCCTTCCGACTTACTTTCATGACCTATATCTTTGAAACAAAGTTGTGTATACTCAACATCAGACGACAGTGGCAGAGGTGAACTTTTCCTCTCTTCGGCAAACTTCAAGTAATAATAACAATCTTTTCTGTTGTTTTGAAAAAGTGTTGGATCTGCTGCAAATATACATTTCTCAAATGTGGTTGCAGACTCAGGGCAGGATGCCCCAAAGACTAAAAGCCAGTCCCTCAGTAGTGATGTGTCTACATCAAAAGAAGTAAAGTCTGGAGACATTGCACCGTTGATAAACAATGCATCTGGTTCCATGTCTGAAGAACCAGACTGTGGAGACAGTGCTCTTGTCTCGTCAAATAGGTTCATGAGACACAAATCATGACCTTCCCTATCGGAAATGATTGACTGCGGAGTGAATGACATCTGGTAAAGTTCATAATCATCAGTTTGGGCAATGTCGAAATGAGCAACAGGTGAGTCCGGAGAAAGAGCCCTCAGTCCGCAGTGAGAGGCAACAGAATGTGGAGATTCCGGTCTCACGTCCATGCTTAACTCAGCTGTGTACGAGTCAGAAAGTTCATCAAAAGACTCATACGGTAGTGAATCATGATTTGACTCAAAGTCGATGGTTTCACACAGAGTGTCTGCTGTTTTTTCATATGAGTTAGAAATGTTCTCCAATGATTCAGCCATTGGCAAATTAGGCTTTGGCTGTAAAGCTGAAACGTTGGGGATGACGGTAGCTGGTTTTTCGTTTGTAAAGCCACGGACAACTTCAGCATAGGTAAGATGTCGTGAACTGGACTGAACTTGTCCTACATTTTCTAAAACTTTACTCTCTCTTGTGGCATGTTCTGACGAAAAGGAATCTGGTGATTCTGGCCTGTTTTCATCAAAGAGATCTTCATGTTCTGAGTACTCTATATCAGACAAGAGTGACTGAGATGGAACTGGCCTGTCTTTAGAATAAATTAAGAAATAAGTACAATGTTGCTTTTTATCATGAAAGAAGACATTGGAAATAGCTGAACATTTTTCAAACCCTTTGGCAGAATCAGGTGAGGAAGCTCTTGAGTCCAATTGCCCATCACACAGCAGCAACCTGTGTGGATC
This sequence comes from Urocampus carinirostris, assembly GCF_059441175.1. Lineage (NCBI taxonomy): Eukaryota > Metazoa > Chordata > Actinopteri > Syngnathiformes > Syngnathidae > Urocampus > Urocampus carinirostris. Next base: position 41,548,672 of record NC_142356.1, on the reverse strand, counting down.
TGAAGAAACGGATTTTTGAGACAATGGCCTGGTAATAAAAAATATATCTGGTTCCGTGTCTGAAGAAACAGACTGTGGAGATAAAGCTCTGGTCTCATCAAACAGGTCAGTGAGACACAAATCCTGACATTCCCAATCTGAAGCATTTGATTGTGGTGTACATGACCTTTGGTTAAAGTGCAGTTCATAATTTTCAGTCTGGGTTATGTCGAAAAAAGGAAAAGGTGAATCCAGAGAACGATCCATGAGTTCACAGTGAGACACGGCAGAATTAAGAGAGGAAGCTCTCGACTCCAATTGCCTATCCCACAGACACAAATCATAACCTTCCCAATCTGAAAAGATTGATTCTGGAGTGCACGACTTTCTGTCAAATTGTTGGTCAGATTTTACAATCTGTGCTATGTCAAAAGGAGGGACAGGTGAGTCAAGACAAAGAGCCCTGGGTTCAAAGTGAGACACAAGTAAATCTGGGGAATCTGGTCTCACGTTTAACTCATCAGTGGAGGAGTCAAAAAGGTCACCAAGAGAATCAGGTGGAAGAAGATCAGACCTTGACTCTAAAGCCATGGTTTTAGACAAGGTGTCAGCTGTTTCTTTATGGTAAACTCCACGGACCACCTCTGCATATGTAAAAGGCCTTGTACCAAACTGAGGTTGTTCTAAGTATTCTAAAAAAAATTCAGATGGAAGAGAATCTGGTGATTCTGGCCTGCTTTCATCAAAAACATCTTTGAGACAAAGTTCTGGTAACTCAACATAAGACAACATTGACAGCGGAGAAACTGGCCTTTCATCAGCATACCTTAAGTAATAATTACAATGTCTGTTGTTTTGAAGTAATTTATCGGAATTAAATGAACATTTATCAATCAATACGGCAGAATCAGGAGAGGATGCCCTTAAGTCCAACAGCCAGTCCTGCATTTGTGACTTGTCTAAATCTGAAAAAACAGAATCAGGAGACAATGCCCTGCTACTAACAGACTGTGGAGACAGTGCTCTGGTCTCATCAAATAGGTCAGTGAGACACAAATTCTGACCTTCCCAATCTGAAATGTATGATTCTGGTGTGCATGACCTTTGGTTAAAGTGCAGTTCATAATTTTCAGTCTGGGTTATGTCAAAAAAAGGAAAAGGTGAATCCAGAGAACGATCCATGAGTTCACAGTGAGACACGGCAGAATTAAGAGAGGAGGCTCTCGACTCCAATTGCCTATCCCACAGACACAAATCATAACCTTCCCAATCTGAAACGATTGATTCTGGAGTGCACGACTTTCTGTCAATTTGTTGGTCAGATTTTACAATCTGTGCTCTGTCAAAAGGAGGGACAGGTGAGTCAAGACAAAGAGCCCTGGGTTCAAAGTGAGACACAAGTAAATCTGGGGAATCTGGTCTCACATTTAACTCATCAGTGGAGGAGTCAAAAAGGTCACCAAGAGAATCAGGTGGAAGAAGATCGGACCTTGACTCTAAAGCCATGGTTTTAGACAAGGTGTCAGCTGTTTCTTTATGGTAAACTCCACGGACCACCTCTGCATATGTAAAAGGCCTTGTACCAAACTGAGGTTGTTCTAAGTATTCTAAAAAAAATTCAGATGGAAGAGAATCTGGTGATTCTGGCCTGCTTTCATCAAAAACATCTTTGAGACAAAGTTCTGGTAACTCAACATCAGACAACATTGACAGCGGAGAAACTGGCCTTTCATCAGCATACCTTAAGTAATAATTACAATGTCTGTTGTTTTGAAGTAATTTATCGGAATTAAATGAACATTTATCAATCAATACGGCAGAATCAGGAGAGGATGCCCTTAAGTCCAACAGCCAGTCCTGCATTTGTGACTTGTCTAAATCTGAAAAAACAGAATCAGGAGACAATGCCCTGCTACTAACAGACTGTGGAGACAGTGCTCTGGTCTCATCAAATAAGTCAGTGAGACACAAATTCTGACCTTCCCAATCTGAAATGTATGATTCTGGTGTGCATGACCTTTGGTTAAAGTGCAGTTCATAATTTTCAGTCTGGGTTATGTCAAAAAAAGGAAAAGGTGAATCCAGAGAACGATCCATGAGTTCACAGTGAGACACGGCAGAATTAAGAGAGGAGGCTCTCGACTCCAATTGCCTATCCCACAGACACAAATCATAACCTTCCCAATCTGAAACGATTGATTCTGGAGTGCACGACTTTCTGTCAATTTGTTGGTCAGATTTTACAATCTGTGCTCTGTCAAAAGGAGGGACAGGTGAGTCAAGACAAAGAGCCCTGGGTTCAAAGTGAGACACAAGTAAATCTGGGGAATCTGGTCTCACATTTAACTCATCAGTGGAGGAGTCAAAAAGGTCACCAAGAGAATCAGGTGGAAGAAGATCGGACCTTGACTCTAAAGCCATGGTTTTAGACAAGGTGTCAGCTGTTTCTTTATGGTAAACTCCACGGACCACCTCTGCATATGTAAAAGGCCTTGTACCAAACTGAGGTTGTTCTAAGTATTCTAAAAAAAATTCAGATGGAAGAGAATCTGGTGATTCTGGCCTGCTTTCATCAAAAACATCTTTGAGACAAAGTTCTGGTAACTCAACATCAGACAACATTGACAGCGGAGAAACTGGCCTTTCATCAGCATACCTTAAGTAATAATTACAATGTCTGTTGTTTTGAAGTAATTTATCGGAATTAAATGAACATTTATCAATCAATACGGCAGAATCAGGAGAGGATGCCCTTAAGTCCAACAGCCAGTCCTGCATTTGTGACTTGTCTAAATCTGAAAAAACAGAATCAGGAGACAATGCCCTGCTACTAACAGACTGTGGAGACAGTGCTCTGGTCTCATCAAATAAGTCAGTGAGACACAAATTCTGACCTTCCCAATCTGAAATGTATGATTCTGGTGTGCATGACCTTTGGTTAAAGTGCAGTTCATAATTTTCAGTCTGGGTTATGTCAAAAAAAGGAAAAGGTGAATCCAGAGAACGATCCATGAGTTCACAGTGAGACACGGCAGAATTAAGAGAGGAGGCTCTCGACTCCAATTGCCTATCCCACAGACACAAATCATAACCTTCCCAATCTGAAACGATTGATTCTGGAGTGCACGACTTTCTGTCAATTTGTTGGTCAGATTTTACAATCTGTGCTCTGTCAAAAGGAGGGACAGGTGAGTCAAGACAAATAGCCCTGGGTTCAAAGTGAGACACAAGTAAATCTGGGGAATCTGGTCTCACGTTTAACTCATCAGTGGAGGAGTCAAAAAGGTCACCAAGAGAATCAGGTGGAAGAAGATCGGACCTTGACTCTAAAGCCATGGTTTTAGACAAGGAGTCAGCTGTTTCTTTATGGTAAAATCCACGGACCACCTCTGCAAATGTAAAAGGCCTTGTACCAAACTGAGGTTGTTCTAAGTATTCTAAAAACAATTCAGATGGAAGAGAATCTGGTGATTTTGGCCTGCTTTCATCAAAAACATCTTTGAGACAAAGTTCTGGTAACCCAACATCAGACAGCATTGACAGCGGAGAAACTGGCCTTTCATCAGCATACCTTAAGTAATAATTACAATGTCTGTTGTTTTGAAGTAATGTATCGGAATTAAATGAACATTTATCAATCAATACGGCAGAATCAGGAGAGGATGCCCTTAAGTCCAACAGCCAGTCCTGCATTTGTGACTTGTCTAAATCTGAAAACACAGAATCAGGAGACAATGCCCTGCTACTAACAGACTGTGGAGACAGTGCTCTTGTCTCATCAAATAGGTCAGTGAGACACAAATTCTGACCTTCCCAATCTGAAATGTATGATTCTGGTGTGCATGACCTTTGGTTAAAGTGCAGTTCATAACTTTCAGTCTGGGCTATGTCATACTGAGGAACAGGTGAGTCCAGGGACAGTTGTCTGGTCTCATCAAATAGGTTGGCGAGACAAAAATTTTGACCTTCCCAATCTGAAACGATTGATTGAGGTGAGCATGACCTTTGGTTTAAGTAAAGCTCATAATTTTCAGTTGTGGTTATATCAAAATGAGGAACAGTTGAGTCAAATGAAAGAGCCTTGAGTTCACAGTGAGATATGGCAGATTGTGGAGAATCTGGTCTCACGTCCACATCTAACTCAAAAGTTGTTAAGTCTGAAAACTCATCAAAAGAATCAAAGAGTAGAAAATCAGGACTTGACACCAAGGTGATGGTTTTACTCAATGATTCAGCAGGATTTTCATGTGAAAAGCCACGGACAACCTCTGCATAGGTTAAAAATCTTCCACTAGCCTGAGATTGTCCCACAACTTCTAAAACTTCACTTTCTTTTCCGAAATCTTCACTTGAAAGCGAATCTGGAGATTCTGGCCTGCTTTCATCAACGATATAATTGTGACAAAGTTCTGAATACCCAGACAGCAATGACAGAGGTTTAACTAGCCTATCTTCAGAATATTTCAGCAAATAAGTACAATGGTGTCTCTGGTTTTGAAAAAACACATCAGAACTAAAAGAACATTTCTTATCTAATGCAGAGGAATCAGGTGAGGAAACTCTTGAATCCAGTTGCCCATCCCATAGTAGTAAGGTGTGAAGATCTGAAGAAAGAGAATCTGGAGACAACGTCCTGATACTAAATAAGATATCTTGTTCCATGTCGGAGGAAATGGACTGCGGAGACAGTGTTAGGGTTTCATGAACTAGGTTGCTGAGACACGAATCATGATCTTCCCAATCCGAAACGGTTGAATGTCTCCTACAAGACCTTTGGTTTAAGTACTCTTCGTAATTTTCAGTTGTGGTGTTTTCTAAATGAGGAGCAGAAGATTCAGGATGAAGAGCGCTGAGTTCACAGTTAGAGACAACGGAATCGTTAGAGACAACGGGTTCTGGAATATCTGGTGTTATGTCCACATTTAACTCAACTGTGAAGTCTGAAAACGTATCAAAAGAATCAAAGCGTAGCAAATCAGTACTTGACTCTAAGGCCACGGATTTAGACATGGTATCTGCTGTTTTTTCGTTTTTTAAGCCACGGACCACCTCTGCATAAGTAAAAACTCCCCTACCAGACTGAGGTTGCCTTACAAATTCTATAACCTGTTTTTGTTTTGTCAAATTTTCCGATAATGAAGAATGAGGCCCTTCCGACTTACTTTCATGACCTATATCTTTGAAACAAAGTTGTGTATACTCAACATCAGACGACAGTGGCAGAGGTGAACTTTTCCTCTCTTCGGCATACTTCAAGTAATAATAACAATCTTTTCTGTTGTTTTGAAAAAGTGTTGGGTCTGCTGCAAATATACATTTCTCAAATGTGGTTGCAGACTCAGGGCAGGATGCCCCAAAGACTAAAAGCCAGTCCCTCAGTAGTGATGTGTCTACATCAAAAGAAGCAAAGTCTGGAGACATTGCACCGTTGATAAACAATGCATCTGGTTCCATGTCTGAAGAACCAGACTGTTGAGACAGTGTTCTTGTCTCGTCAAATAGGTTCATGAGACACAAATCATGACCTTCCCAATCGGAAATGATTGACTGCGGAGTGAATGACATCTGGTAAAGTTCATAATCATCAGTTTGGGCAATGTCGAAATGAGGAACAGGTGAGTCCGGAGAAAGAGCCCTCAGTTCGCAGTGAGAGGCAACAGAATGTGGAGATTCCGGTCTCCCGTCCATGCTTAACTCAGCTGTGTACGAGTCAGAAAGATCATCAAAAGAGCCATATAGTAGTGAATCATTATTTGACTCAAAGTCGAAGGTTTCACACAGAGTGTCTGCTGTTTTTTTATTTGAGTTAGAAATGTTCTCAAATGATTCTGCTATTGGCAATTTAGGCTTTGGCTGTAAATCTGAAACATTGGGGATGACGGTCGCTGGTTTTTTGTTTGTAAAGCCACGGACAACCTCAGCATAGGTAAGATGTCCTGAACTGGACTGAACTTGTCCCTCATTTTCTAAAACTTTAGTTTCTCTTGTGGCATTTTCTGACGAAAAGGAATCTGGTGATTCTGGCCTGTTTTCATCAAGGAGATCTTCAAGTTCTGAGTACTCTATATCAGACAAGAGTGACTGAGGTGAAACTGGCCTGTCTTTAGAATAAATTAAGAAATAAGTACAATGTTGCTTTTTATTGTGAAGGAACACATTGGAAATAGCTGAACATTTTTCTATCTCTTTGGCAGAATCAGGTGAGGAAGCTCTTGAGTCCAATTTCCCATCACACAGCATCAACCTGTGTGGATCTGAAGAAACAGATTCTGGCCTGGTAATAAAAAATATATCTGGTTCCGTGTCTGACGAAACAGACTGTGGAGATGAAGCTCTGGTCTCATCAAACAGGTCAGTGAGACACAAATCCTGACCTTCCCAATCGGAAACGATTGATTGTGGTGTGCATGACCTTTGGTTAAAGTGCAGTTCATAACTTTCAGTCTGGGCTGTGTCATACGTAGGAACAGGTGAGTCCAGGGACAGAGCCTTTAGTTCCCAATGAGATTCGACAGATTCTGGAGGATTTGGTCTCAAACCAACGTCTAATTCAACCATGGAGGAGTTAGAAAGAGTATGATGAGAGAAAGATTGTAAAAAAATGGGCCTTGACTTGAATACTGTGAACAGCCCCGATGTATCTTCTGTTTTTTCTTGTGATAGGCCACGCACAGCCTCTTTACATGTTAAAGGGCGTGCAACAGACTGTGGATGGCATGCAACTTCAATTTCTGTTTTGTAAATTTCTGATATAGATTCTGGTGATTCTGGCCTATTTGTATTAAATTGATCTTTAAGACAAAGCTCTGAATACTTAACCTCAAACAAAAGTGATGGAGTTGAAACTGCTCTGTCTTCAGAATATTTTAAGAAAAAATTACAATGTTGACTGTTGTTCAGGACAAATATTGAATCTCCTTCAAAAAGACATTCCTCAACTATGATAGCAGGATCAGGAGAGGGTGTTCTGAGGTTCAATTGCCACTCCCACAGTAGACACGTGTCGACATCTGAAGAAACGGAATCAAGAGACAATGCCCTGCTACTTAACAAGGTATTTAATTCTATATCTGAAGAAAGAGATTGTGGATACAGTGCTCTGGTCTCATCAAATGGGTTGTTTACACACAAATCATGACCTTCCCAATCTGAAACCATTGATTGAGGTGTGCATGACCCTTGGTCGAAGCGCATTTCGTAATTTTCAGTTTGGTCCCTATCAAAATGAGGAACAGGCGAGTCAGGAGAAAGAGCACTAAGTTCACAGTTAGAGTCTACTGACTTTGGAGAATCTGGTCTCCTGTCCATTAACAACTCAACAGTGGATGAGTCAGAAAACTCATCAAAGGAGTCAGTGAGCAACAAAATAGGCCTTGACTCAATGGACACATCTTCAGCTAAGGTTTCAAGTGTAAAGCCACAAACCAGTTCTGTATATGTATCAGACAGACCTTGGTCTGAATTTTCTATACATGCACTTCCAGTTGTTACCTTTTCTGTCTGTGGAGATTCTGGTCTCGTTTGGATTGACGACTTATCGCTAAATGAGGCAGGAAACCCATAGAATTCCAATTGCAAACTAGGTTTTCTTGTCTTAGCATCTGATTGGGCATTTGTTTCATGTGTAATGCCACATATCACGTCTTCATTTGTAAAATGACTTACAAAAGATTTGTCCTGGGGTTTTTCCACGTGACTAATTCTGTTTTGTCCACTGTTTCCTTCAGGGCAAAGATCTGCTGCTGCATTGCTTGGTTGTGTTTTTTCTTCACTACCATTAAAGAAAAGATTGTTTAGTTTGTCCTTTTTATGTTTAATTGGAGCGGAACTTTGAGAACATGTTATTGATTCTCCAACCATTGTAGATGATACATTTATATTCTCTTGCCTGACCAATTCCTTAACATTGATAGGTTGCTCTTCACTCACTTTTGGTGTATCCTTTGAAAATTGAAAAGTGTACTTTGGTCTTTCCACCAAGTTAAAGATAAGTTGTTTTTTTAACGGTCTTTCTGAGCTTGCGACAGATAGTGCAGGCAATTGGTTTTTGGAAGTAAAATTTGCTCCAGTTGATTCCGTGATTGAATTACAATTTACATAATCTATCATTTCATTGTTTGCTTTTGTGGTTCTCATAAAATTAGTTTGACAAGTATCGGAACTGTGTGTTGATGTTTTTGAAATGTGAGGTTGAGTAGTCAACTTGGAAAACCAATAATCAAGATAAGATTCCTTATTTTCTTTCTTTTCGTCAAGGATTTGAGGACCGGATTGAAACGGGATTTGTTTTTCTTTACCGTACTCAATTTTTCCTTTGTTAATCTTTACATGATTGTTTATTTTCAGAAATTCAGATTTTTCATCGTGGAGATTGTTCTTATAACTTTCATTTAACTGATCAGAAATCTGACAATCAGAATTCTTTACTGGTAGTCGAAAATTTGGTAACAAATTAGTATCAAAAGACAATGTGTCTTCCAAAAGTTTAACATTAGCCCGGTTTCCTTGGCTTTGTATCATATAAGAAACGGTTGCTGTGTCTCCTGGATACTGTAGAAAATAATCACAATATTGACTTCTAAGTTTGGAACGAGTGGGTTCTGACAGAAAAAGCTCGAGGAATGAAAAACTGCACTGAGAAGTCTGAGATTGTGGGGAGAAGGGACGGTAATCCATATCTGAGTACTCATATTCCGGATTATTTTTGGCAAAATCTCTCAAGGCCTCTCTGCCAAAGGAAGATTGCTCCACAGGTTGTATTTTTGAATTAAAACTTTGAACTTCATTCAGGCATTTTTTTGCAATTTGAGAGTCAAAAGCATCTGTAATTTTGTCTTGGTTATAATCTTCATCAATTTCAGGTGAAGTATATTTATTAATGCTAGAATAAAGCGCCCAACTAACATCCATTATTGTGGCAAAGCCCTTCCTTTTCTTGAGAGGAGAGTCAGGTGACATGGCCCTGTAATCGCTGATTGACATTACAGATTCAGGGGATGACTGCCTTGTAAAAGTGTCACCTAGTGGCCAAAATTCTAAGGGTGATGATCCCTTTTTATCAATGTCATAATCTATTGACGCAAAAGACATGGTTTCATCTTGCTCTGATGTCTGCCGTGTGTAGAAAGAATGATAAAGGCTGGAAGAGACAATCTTTGCATTATATATCTCATTATTTGGACTAGATGTTTCAGTTGAGTCACAGGCCATGAGAAGGAATTTTTGGTCATCCATTGGCTCGGACATGGATTCGACTTTTTGGACATCATCCTCATCATCCTCATCAATGAAACGTATACCCTCCAAAAATCGGCTTTGGGCGTTTTCATAACTTGATGGAAACAGATCATAGCCATTGCTCACATTAGGGACAATTTGACTCTTGGTTGGGAAATGAGCTTTGGATTCATCTTCACTCTTTCTATCTATATCTGTAGCTTCTTCAGTCATCACCAGAGTTGTTTGAGGTGTTTTTCGTGAAGGAAACATAGTGGGGCTGAAAGATTCTCTCAAATGTTCTTTGGAGTAATTTAAAGTGGTATTCTGGGAGACACAAGCTCCATCAATTGCTTCAAAATCAGTGTCAGCTTGGTCTGATTCGGATAAAATCAGACTAATGGATCCACATGATGGTAACTCCAAAGTTTCAGATGACCACTGATCGGATTTTATGACAAACGTCTCTGAGACATTTGGGCCAGATTTATTTTTGTCTTGGCACAGATCACAACCATGAAAAGGTTTATGGACACCAACATCAGTAATGCGGGGAATCTGCGGGTCTTTCGCTTTGTACTTGACGTCATAAACATGAGTTTCTTTGCTCTTCATTGCCGCTTCAGTTTGGTTGGGGAGCGTACTTACTTGCTCATTGTAGGTGACAAAGTGTGTACGTTCATGCGTTATAACCTCTCCCGAAGTCCATTGGTTAGGGTTGTGTTCACTGCAAACACAAATGATGAAGACATTAAAACAGGTAACCAATATGCCAGAAATTTAGAATGACATAAAACCGGAGGCTTACTGTGAACTGTCGAGTTCCTCCAAAAGGTCACCATGCATGCTCTCAGAGTGGGTATGCCCAGCAGACTCTGCCCAGGAAGGAATGTCAAGTAGAGAAGCGACAGAAAGGTCCTCTTCGGAAACAGCTGGGGGTGGTTTCCGATCTGAATCAACCAGTCTCACAAATCTAGGGCTGTCCACATCGTCTTGCACTGAAGAGAGAGCTACCGACACTGGGAAGGAAAAACAGTTGACATGGATCTAAAAATGTAAGAACCAAAGAACCCCGGGATACAGTCTCCCTGCCTTACAATGTTTTAACCCGGTATGGAATATGATGTTTTGGGGGCCCAACTTTACGACATTTACCTCACTATATGACATCAGGAACAATTTCTTCAATTGGTCAACGTCATATAAAATGCTGGTCTGCTATTGGTTTACGTCAAAGCATTAAAGAAATGCCAATATGCTACAAGTCTAACTAATTTCCAATTGCTTTCTCTCCATTCAGTTCAGAATCTTGTGAGCTTTGTTAAGACTTTCCAAGTCAGCGATAAAATACTGCATATTTTGTACTGTATTTATCGCTATAGGTACCCAGGTTTGCAGTGATGTAAAGGGAGAGCAAAACAGGATAACCACAATTTAAAAAAAAGAAGAATGTACAAAAAGCTATACCCCTGCTAGGGTGCATGATTGTAACCAATTGGCGATTACGACAGTGTTAAACATAAGTAGGTGATAAAGGCAAGGACATTTCTAAGGCCATGACAATATCTGCATGTAGAGAGGTTTAAATCTGTTTAGTTTTTAATCCACCATCTCTGCCTTCTCCCCTCCCGTGCATGGATTTAACTTCTTTTTAAATAAATATCTATTTGAAATGTTATTAAATCATATGCACACTTATTACAACTAAAAGTATTTAGGATCTACTGTTTTTATATTTCAGTGTTATTATCTTGGGTCAGAACACACTAGCTAATCACCAAAGGTTTCTAACTTAGCCCGCCATACGGCAATTTCACTTCAAAAGTCCCAGCTCAGAATGGATTAATATCATATCAGGGACGTGGACTGCATACTGATTGACTTACCTTCACTATGGTCCAACGTCTTTTCAATCTCTGCATATGTTCTTGAAGTTTGTTCTTGAATTGACTTGTTCTTCTGGGTTTCAATTAAGTGAACAATATCCATCCGATTGATTTTGGTCAGTCTCTTGATCAGGCATTCTTCTGTGGGATGGTTTTAAAATGACAGTCAAGAACTGTGTACAGTATACAGTGCTGTTCAAAAAAAATCGCAGTGCAATATGACTAACCAGAATATCCCTGGTTTGTAGTAGATTTGTTATTGTTGCATGCCAGACAAGTTATCAGTCGGTGCAGTAGATTCTCAAAAAACAAACAAGACCCGAAGGCTGTGCAATTGGACAAATAGTTCAAAAGAGTGTGTTAAAAATGGCAGTGTGGCAACCAATCTCTAAGTTCATAAACTTTTGGGAAAGAACCAAAACAAAAACAGTAGTGAATCAGGTGAGAATCGAGTGGCGCCTATTAAAGGATAGTGAAGCCAGAACAGGTTGAACATGCATTTGAAGAAAATGGGTCATTCAAAACATTGCTCCGAAGAACAGCGTTCTTTGCTTTAAAAGTTTGTTTTAAGGGCTCAGCCAATGATCAGCTCCATCATAATCAAACACTTGTCTGCAATTACCTCAAAGTGCTGTGACAGAAGACGTTTGTCTGAAGAAAATTTATTTGTAAGAACCTCATGCAAGTCCCTCTGATAAAAAAAATGCATGGCAGAATAGGTTAAAATTCTTCAAAGAACACATCAAATGGCTTAAAGAAAAATGGAGGAACATTTTGTGGACTGATGGAAGTAAAATTGTCCATTTTAGGTCCAGGGGACACAGACTGTGTATGAGATCCCCAAACTCTGAATTCAAACCTCGGTACATGATGAAGACAGTGAAGCATGGTGGTGCAAGTATCATGGTCTGGGTATGTTTCTCCTACTCTGTTGTTGGGCGCATACATGCATCATGGATCAGTTTGTGCATGTCAAGATACCTGAAAAGGTTATGTTGTCTTATGCTAAAGAGAACATGCCCTTGAAATGTTTTTTTTCAAATCGACATTGACCCCAAACACACCAGTACACGAGCTAAGTCTTGGTTCCAAACCAATAAAGTTATTAAGGAGTGGCCAGCCCAATCCACAGATCTCAATCTAATCAAGAACTTGTGTGGTGATATGAAAAATGCTGTTTGTGAAGCAAAACCAAGAAATGTCACTGAATTGGGGAATGTTGTTAAGCAATCATAAAGTGAAATGACAATTGGAAGGTTCCACAAGTTAGTTGACTCTATGCAACATATATGTGAAGCAGTTAAAAAAACTGTGCTCATGCAACTAAAAATTATGATGGCCAAATTCAACCTTTTTTATCAACATACAAATAAGTTTTGGGTTTTTACAGTTGACAGCAGAAACCGCTATTTTTTTTTTTTAACACACCCCCTTTGAAATATTTGCCCGATTGCACAGCCTTTGAAGAATGCCTGTTATAAATGCTTGGTCTTGCTTGTTTTCTGAGAATCTACTGGTAACTTGTCTGTCATATAACAATAGAAATCATAATAGAACCTGAGGTATTCTGGTTAGTCACATTGCACTGCTATTTTTTTGAACACCACTGTATGTTCTATATATCTTCACAGTTTATAACATTTAAAACCAAGTTCTTGCAAAGTGACTACAAATATTTTTTTCTGTGTTTGCATGTGGTCCATTGACAGTCTACCAATAGTCCTTTTGAGTAAGGCTGATAAGTACCTGTAGCGTGTTTGCCTTCCCGTTCGACCCAATGTTGAAGTAAGGCATGGCTCTGCTCTTGAAGTGAATTAGGATTCTGTGTTCTGACTAACTGGATATCATCCTCATTGAATTCCAGTTCCCTCGCCAGTTCTGGAATAATGGAAAAAAATATATGAAGAAACTATTGAGTATTTTTGCAAGAACAATGATTCAAATTAATATTTGAACAATCTGTAGTCCTAACAGAGACCGAGATTTGGTATTCTTAACAAACTATGAGAATCTCCTGTAAGAAAAAGAAATCTTACCAGTCCAGCTGAAGCCAAGGAGATCTGCAATTATGGCTAACATCTCCTCTTTCCTGTCAGCATCGTCCTGCCAATCCACTAAAATAACCCCACAATAAAATATCACATTTAATTTTCATTATAAATAGCACATCCTATCAATGTATCATCCATTGTTATTACACTAAAACTATTTAAGCATTATAACACGCCTTGTATTAAATGTGGAAGAGTAATGTTGATATTAATGAATATATAAATGTTGGATTTATACCCCTAAAGAGTTTGCAAAATATGATTACATGCCCAAGATCAGCAGATGAAAGTTATTATTAGTAAAGTGGAATTAGTATCGAATATACCAAAAGTCTGCATCAAAATAGGCTTAGAACCGAAACCAACATGACCATTCAATCTTGAGATATGACAAACACAGATGAGATGGACAATTGAATGACTGTCATGCAAAACACCACTGCATGCACACATATGACTGTGGAATGCCCTCACTAAGAAGAAAAGACTTCTTCCTCCCAGCAGGAAAAACGTAAGAAACCCGTGTCGACCTGGCCATACCTGCCATGCAATCTGGAGTATGTTCACCGGCGATTCTCTGCACCTGATTTGCCACCGTGTCATCCCTGGTTGGCCTAGATTCAAACACATCGACCCTACCGAAAGAAGTCAAAGGATCCACGTCGAAACTGCTTGAGGTCGGGATGTCATACATAAAAATGACCGAATCTGCACTCTTGTGACTTGAGCTGCTGATATCATCGGTATCCAAAGAAACAGACGCTTCTTCAATTCCTTTCTTAGTTGAGGCAAAAGGTTGCATTGAAGAACTGTCAAATTCAGATGTAGGTTGAGCACTATCGGAACAACTCCTGTTTTTTTCTGAGGGTTTATCAGGGACACCTTCTGTCTCAGATCTCGATCTGCGAATCAACGTGGCCTCTACTGGTTTGCCGACCGAATCGAGCTCCGTGTTGTTTAGGGATCTTCCTGGTTGTGATTGACTGTTGTCATTACTTATTGTGCCTTGATTGTCAATGGTTTGTGCACCTGAAAAAGTCATTTCAATGACCGAGCATTGGTCGTCTTCCTCATCCTCATCAGCAGAAGAATATATTGGATCACAGCTCTGCTTGGCGAATGCATCCATGTCTTTACTCGACTGAAGTTCCGCAATTGTAGGGTCAATAAGGCTTGGTTCATTTTGGATTACAGTCAGCTTCTCCAATCGTGTGGGGGAACCAAGCTGAACTTCAGTTGAGTGTCCAAGATCAGTTTCAGAAAGATTTTTATCACGATTGGACTTCTCACATGAGGGTGTTATGAGAGTTCTGGGTTTGGGAATGGGAACAATGTGATCCGTCGGTGTTACTGGGATTTCTTCTGCAACGCAATAATCCAAATTAGGCAAGGTGCTTTGATCTACCCAGGTCTCCTCTGAAACGAATTCATGGTCGGACGGTGTCCATATTTGAAATCCTTCTACTTCTTCTTCAAAACTTCTTGTGAGATCAATTGCACCCCCTCTAGTCATTTCAAAGAGCTTTCCTTCTTCAAATTGAAACTGATCATGACCTTGGTCATCACTGGGTGATTGAGGTGACTCATCAAGTGTGTTCCTCTCATCTGCACAATTGTAATCAAACCTCTGTACATCAGCTCTTTGGGTGTAGGCTACAGAATCTGCAAGAACAGATGTAAAATATTGGGTTTCTACATCTTGGTTGATTCCTTGCATTAGTTGTTCATGGGTGTCATCATCTGGATGATGGTTTTCTGTGAAAGAACTGATTATTTGGGACTGCAGTTCTTCACTGTCTTCATGGATATTGTGAATCGAAGTAATATCTGATTCTAAAATATTTTTTTCCACCAGTGGAGCTTGTGACGAAGCTGTTGCATCTTGGGCCATTTTTCCATTTTCATGTTCATTACTAATTTTGGTTTCCTGCTCCATTTCGTCGAAGGTTTTGATCCTTGCAACCATTTTAAACATCTCCTCCTCTGGGGTAATTTGATTGAGTGTCGGATTTTCTTCCAATTCATCTTCAGGGAATGAGGGATTTTTGTCACTTTCTATTTTGGTAACATTTTCTGATTCAACGTTATCTTCGTTAATACGTGTATCAAAAACTAAACATGCTTGGAGTTGTGATGCATACTCCTCATAAAGAGCTCCTTTAGTTTGTAATGGTTCATCTTTAATGTCCTTTGATTTAGTAGGGCTTCCTCCAAGAGAGTCTGATTGAGTGGGACTGCCCTCAAGAGAGTCTGGACACGGAGATTCTTTAGTAGGGCTTGGCTCAATCGAATCAGGGGATTTCTTCGAAGATATATCTTCCAATACTGGGCTTGTCTCCAGAGAGTCTTGTGGATACAGCTCCTTAGCTGGTTCTCCAGGACTAACAGCTTTAAGATTGTTTAAATCAACTGGCCTATGTAGCATACATGGGCCGGTGGTCATAAAATTGAAGTTTTGAAATGTTTCACTCATAAGTTGTTCATTATCGTTGTTCTCATCCTCTCCCAAACTGGAACGAGATGTCTGAGTTCTGTAACTTCTTATAACGGTTTCCTGCAAATGTTCCTCTTCGCCAAATGGAACCGGATCCAGAGCAAACGGGTGTATGTCTTTCTTCATACCTTTTGTTATAATACTTTCTTCAAACTTTTCTTCAAATATATACCCTTTTGGCTGAATTGCCAGTGGACTCGATTGTAGACATTGATGTATATCATTTTTCATCATACTGACTAAACCTGTCATGTCTTTCACTGCTGAGGATGCTTGGCAATCTTTTATCCCGCCAAGCAGGACTTCTTGGTGTAGTGGTTCATCAGTTGTAAAGTGTTCAGTATCATTGTCAACTTGAGGGGGCATTGCAAGTTCTTCATAGACCTCTTCCAAACAGTCTGCATTTATGACTTCATCTGCAGTGCTCATAATCATGCCATCAAAAATAAATGGGTGAATAAGATCTTCCATTCCCTTTGTTAAGATACATTGTTCAAAATGCTCATCATTTATATTCTCCAGTAGAGGTTGATCTGGTACAGACCTCGTTTTTAGACTTTGAACCAAGTCATTTTCCATTAAGGAAACCAACCCTGACATATCCTTCACCTCTGTCGGTGCTTGCCGATTGGTTTTCTTTGTGACATAAATTTCTTCAAGTGGGGTTTTGTCCATTGTGATTTCTTTCTTGCTTATCTCAGAAATGATGATAATTTCATTTTCATTTCCTAAACTAGATTGAGGTGTTTTATTTATGCCTTCTCTATAGTTTTCTCCCAAACCGAACTCATCCTCATTGGAAACCAATGGGCGAAAGCCACCCCTTGTTTGAATAGTATGTTCAAAATGCTCCTCTATTACGTCCTCTTCTGGTGGTTGATAGGATGCTAACCTTTTTTCTAGACTTTGATCCAAGTCATTCTCCTTTAAGGACACCAACCATGTCATGTCTTTCACCGCTGTGGGTGATTGGTTATTGGTTTCATCGCCAATATGGATTTCTTCAAGAAGTTGTTCGTGAATGGCCATTTCTTCAGCGATATCACTCAAACTGGAGCAAGGTGTCTTATTTCTTTCCTCTCTTTTTTCAGTGTCTTCAAAAAAATTATCTTCTATGTCAAAGAAAGCACTTTCAGAAGCAAACAAATGACTGTCTTTCTCTGTTCCCTTTGTCAGGATAATTTGTTCAAACTTCTCATCAATTATCTTCTCACACGGTGTTTCATCAATTACAAACGTTTGTCCCTGAATTTGATCAAAGTCATCTCTTATTAAGGACACCAATGCTGACATGTCTTTCACTGCAGTGTGGGCCTGGTTAATGCTTTTCTTGCCAATATGGACTTCTTCTAGTAGTGCTTCATCAACCGTGATTTCTCCATTGTTGTCTATATGAGGGGCCACTGCAAGTTCTTCATAATCATCTCCTAAACTGAAAAAAGTTGTCTTATTTCTGCTCCCTGCCTTATTTATCTCTTCAAAACGTTCCTCCACTTTGTCAAATACGGCATCATCAGAAGTGTTCGGGTCATCACCTAAACTGGAATAGGGTGTCCTTTTTCTGTTTTCCCTTGGAAAACGTTCTTTTGTGTCAGATAAAGCATCTTTGGAAGCAAAGGGGCTATTGTCTTCCTTTGTCGTCTTTTTGACAATAGCTTGTTCAAAATTTTCATATATTATTTCTTCTTTTGGTATTTGATCTGGTAAAAAACGTGTTTCTGGACATTTATCTAATTCATCGTTCAATATGGACACCAACCCGAACATATCTTTTAATACTTTGGCCTCTTGGTGCTTGGTTTTTGTTCCTATATGAACTTCTTCAAATATTTCTTCGTTAACATCATTCATCTGAGAAGCCACCATAAGCTCGTTATATTGATCTTCAAAACTGGAGTGAGGGGAATTATTTCTGGATTGTCTGAGGTAAATTTCTTCATGGTCATCCCCTAAGCTGGAACAAGGCGTCTTATTTCTGGTTTCTCCGATATCAGTTTCTTCCCTGTCATCTCTTAAACTGGAACAAGGTGTCTTATTTCTGGAGTCTCTGAAATCAGTTTCTTCAAAATCATCTCCTAAACTGGAACGAGGTGTCTCCTGTCTGTCTTTTCTTATATCACTTTCTTCAGAATATTTTTCTTCTACACAAAATCCAGCCTTATCAGAAGTAAATACCTGATCATCTTCCCGTGTTCCCTTTATTAAAATGATTTGTTTAAAGTTTTCTTCAATTATATCATTTTGTAGAGGTTGAACCGGAACAGGACCAGAGGATTCAAGACTCTGATTCATCTCAGTTTCCATCAGGGACACCAAACCTGTATAATCTTTCACTTTTGCAAGTGGTTTATAAGCTTTTTTCCTGCTAATGTGGACTTCTTGAAGTTGTTCTTTCTCAATTGTGATTGTCTTGGTTGTATTATAATCTTTATTTTTATGTTGACCAAAATCAGTTTCTCCCATCTTTATTTTCAAATTCTTCTGTTCCACTGGCCAATCATGCATTGACTTTGGGTATAGGTGGGGATCCAAATCAATTTGGCCTGACACGATCCCAGATCTCCTTTTAACATCCTTCGATATTTTAGGTTCATGCTCTGCTTCTTTTGCATCAATTTCCAATGAATGTTCTTTCATCTTCTTGTTCTCGGTTTCTTGTGTTGTATCAATGTCAATACTCCCATCTAAAAATGTGTCAATGTCTTTTTCTTTTTCCTTAATCAGGATAATTTGTTCGAAATCTTCCTCTGAAATAACCTCTTGGGGTTCCTGATGTGGTACAGGTTGGGTTTGTAGATACTGATCCAGGTCTGTTTCCATCAAGGATGTCATTCCTGACATATCTGTTGCTGATGGGGATACCTGCTTATTTGTTTTCTTTCCAACACAGACCTCTTCCAGTATTGCTTCGTCAACTCTAATTTCTTTATCATCAGTGCTGAATTGACAGGTTAATTCAAAACCCTCGTCAATCATTTGATTATCAATAATAGAACTGCTGGTTGGAAGCCTATCAACCAAAGTCTCTTCATTGGACCCCATTTGCTGAATGTTTACTTCAAAATCTTTGGATGTCTGCTTGAATAGTTGGTATTCTGGACTTTCTTCAAGCTCAGCCTTTATTTCAGCACTAAAGTCTTCAGAGGGTCTGCGGTCAGGACTTATCTGCAAATCTTCAGCTGAAGCAATTCTGGTGCTGATAGGTTCAATTTGCATCATTCCCGAGCCTTTGCTATTTAATTGCCCTTTTTGAGGACCAGTCTCCCCCTTGCCTTGCTCAACTGTATCAATTTTGTCTATTACCTTTCCAAGACAAATATCTGACGTTAATGCATCCTGAGGGCTCTTGTGCTCTCTCTCTTCTGGTGATGAAATACTTGGAGGATCAATAACGTTACAAGCAAAAAGTCCGTCTTGACCTTCTGACATTTTGTTCCCAAACTGGTAAGATTTTGATAGCTCCTTGACAGACTTATGTAACGTTTCAGGGGGATCTGTGAGAAAACCTGCCTCATCACAAAAAGTGACTGTTTTTCCAACATTAGCGTCCGTAATTAAAAGAGATTCCTTTGAAGTATCTTTAAGTATGCCCATTGGGAGATTTCCAGAGTCTGCTTTGTCCCTTCTATGAGAGTCATTCTCATTATGGGTAACTTTAAGGTGCTGAGTTCTGGGCTCTGGTGTTGATTTCAGACTTTGGTCAGCTGCTTTTTTCTTATCAAAACCCGTAAATTCACTTGAAGACTCCAACGCCTTGTGTTCAAAAAGGCCAGATTTATTTTTGGAAGGGTCCTGGCCGGTTTGGAATGCTTTCATCAGCTCCTTCACAGACATTGTCTCCTCTAATCTTTCTGTCTGAGATTTGGGGGATTTGGGAAGGCTAGGGAGCTGTGGCATTTCACTTTCCATTTCTGTTTTTTTAAAGGATGATATTGAAATATCTACCAGAGCATGTTTTTGTCCTTCCTTCTTTTCAACTTTGTTTTGCAAGGCTTTAACTCGGTCCTTTATCGAGCCTATGGGTGTCTCAACCACTCGAGGAGAAGCTGGCCGATCCGTCGCCGGTGCGACTAGGCTGCTCTCATTCAAAACAGCATCACCGTCCAAAGACTCCTCAGAGCCCATTCTTTCTAGCTCCCCGTCTGAACTACTATATCCAGAACGTTCTCTGTCCCTTAACTTTCTCCTTATTGGTTTTTTGATGTTAGGGGGCCTTCTTTTACCATCAGGCTTTACAATAAACTGTTCACTAGTTTCTTTGCAAATAAGGTCCTGAGAACAGTCCATCAATGTTGATTTGCCATCCAGGTTTTTGTCACAAAACTTATCTCCCTCCACTGTAGTAAGTCTGCTTGTTGTAATTTTCGTCTCAAAGGCAACAAATCTCTTTGCGTCTTTTGCACCAACTTCTTCCGCTTCCTCTTTAGCGTCCCCAGACTGATCATCTTGAATCCTAACAATTTTTTCACGCCTTTCATGGACCTCTGCAATAGTTTCAGTCCACCCAGAACCATCTTGTTCCATACTTTTTAGGTGTTCAAGATTCTCTGAACTCAAAACGGGAAGTTTTATATCTGACATGTCTGAGAGAAGATCTGGACTTGCAAGGGTCGCAGGGTCCAACTGTTGACTTGTTTTCAGTGAGAATGTTTCCAGTGACTCAGATTCATCATCTTCAGTTCAAAAAAAGTTCATCAACCAAAAAGGGAAAATACAAGGGACAAATGAAGTGGGGTAAAAAGACATCAGAAAATCTTGATCAAGACAATGCTGTTAAAATATACATCGAGTTCAGAGATCAACGATGATTAGGACAGAGGAAAGTAAGTCTTTATAGATAGAAAAGATAAAAAAGACCAAAAATGAGGGAAAAGTCGTTCAAGAAGAGTTTGGAATAGAGCAGCAATAGCAGAAGCAAAGCCAAGTGAATTATTTTAAAAAGAGAATGCTTTTGCTAACAGTTAGTAATGATAGTAATGTCCCTGTGGCGTGAGAGGAAATGAAACAACAAATATGACATTTTTAAACAGAACTAAAACAAACAAAGAAAACAGAATGTTGCAAAAAAAGGAACAGGGATGAAGAACCGACAAACATCTCTCAAGATTGCTATTAACTTGGAGAGTCATGTCTGGCCACAATTTAAATTTAGTGTTATTTTGAGTAAAGAACAAAGTCAAACTGAAGTAGCACACATTCTACTTTCAAACAAACCCTTAAAAAGAGAAGAGGGTAAGGCAAGCGAGGAAAAAGCCATTCTAAAAGATTTAGAGAAAGGGAAAAGCACAGCCAGCGTGCCGCTATAACTGACGACATGTTAGCATAGCAAAGCAACACAGCAAAGTTCATTAATATTTTAGGCAACACATCAAATGTCCATATTTTGACAAATACATGTTTTTTATGAGGAATACTCCAGGTCACAACCTTTATGATCAGATATGATCACTGACATTGTAGTTATAACATGTGATACTATATAGTGTGAAACCATTTGTGGTTGCAATTCTTTACAAAAACGTTGTGTTATTTGGTGTTTCAGATGAAAAATCTTTAAAATATAAAGGCTCCACTTACATTTCTTGTCACTATTTTCACTCTGTTCATGAAAGAAAATCAAGCACAGTTACAAAATTGTATTTACATTTGTGCTAGCTTATCAGGATAATTGTTTTTACCTCGTCGTCCATGTCTTGCTCTGAATCAGATTCCTGTTAGAAGCAACATAAAAATGTGTCGTGATGAAAAATTTCAAATCAAATCTATGTTTTTTAAGCAAAAACTTACCTTGGAATATGTTGGTAGAGTTATGTTAAGGTTGCAGATCGCGTTATGGTTCAAGCTGCGGTATGTGCGCGGTTCTTTTGTGAAAGAGAGCCTACCGCACGGCTCCTGTGCTGTGTCCCTGATCTGAATGAGAATTCAATTGAATATGGTAAAAATACAAAAAAAAATCAATGAATATACATTTAAATATATATTAACTGCACATACTTTAATAAAAAGTGCTAGTCGGTTCTCTTTGAAGGCAAAGAAGCTGAAGACGTGATGCTGCCCACTCTTTGTTAGAGGCACCAGGTTTCCAAAACAGTCTGCAAATATTGGTTTCCCCTCCAGAACCTGAATCCATATAAAGATAGACATCATGAAATGAAATGATCTGCATTTATATAGCGCTTTTCAAGTCAATGACTTCCAAAAGCGCTTTACAATGTGCTTCACATTTCCCAATAGCGGCCATGCAGCCATGTAAGGCGCTAACCTGCTTATTGGGGGCATTAGGGGTTCAGTGTCTTACCCAAGGACACTTCGACATGTTACACGGAAGAGCTGGGATTCGAACCTCCGATCTCATGATCCCCAGACGAGCGCTCTACCTCCTGAGCTACTCATTTTTTCTGCACTCTTCACATTATACATCTGGATTCAATTTGGTATATTAGCGGTTAAGCTGGTAGAAGTAACATCTGATTATATTCCTGTACTTACAACCAACAGAAGCTTATTTTGTACAGTGGATGCTCATTTTCTAAATTCAATGTCGTGCACCGCAGCATTTAACAGCCCAGCAACAGGTAGAACAATTTTGGCAGCCAGTCGACACAGCAATCTACCACTACAGTAACTAAATAAGGTCTGGATTAAAAGGTCTGTATTAAATAGTTTTCAAGTATTTAGCAACATAGCATAACTATTCTTTTCAAACAGAGCCTTTGGGACAGCACTGTAAACTACAGGTTGACATCTGTGTATTTAGAGCTCTTTCTAGTGGGTAATTGGTTTGTGGCATTGTATTTGTAATAGGCATGTTTTAGGACACGTATAAATGTTTATCAAGACCAAAACAGGTGAACAAACAGTTCAAAAACAAATTTACATCAACAACGCTTTAAGTATTCCCTCTTCTATATTGAACTCCACCCACTCAATATTACACTGCACCTCGACGTCTCGGCTTCGCGCGACTTCCGTGAAGTTTTCTTGTTGCTCCAACGTCTTGTCCATTTTGTCGTCTGTCATACAGAAGCACCGAAGTCGTGCTTCGATTGGATCCAAGGTCTTGGCAAAGATGACAAACTTGGCCATGTATGGGACGCATATGATCTCTCTGTACAACTGAGAGCCAAAACTGACAGCATCCTGGACTTGTCGACAATCAATCAGCCAGAATCTAAAAATTGGGGAAAATAATGACATTGTAGTGAAATATGAATTGGAGGTTGGTAAGAATCAACCAATAAATTGCCTGTGGATTGTTATTGTTGTTGGTTTAGATTCCTGGTTGTAACACTTAATTACATTTTTGTAAACAAACACATAAAAATAAATTAAATAACACAAGAGATTCGTATTCAAAATTAGATGTATGCCTTACCTTGCTGACACATTGGTGGTGAAAGAAACACACTGATTAACGAAGGTAAGAGGTGTAGAGCCGGTGATGTCTTCCCACTGAGCTGGTGTTGTTCCGCCTGAAACACAAGACGGTTGTTTTAATTTGAGTCCAAACTTTAAATAATTTCAAGGTACACACCCGTTATACTGCAAAGCAAACGTAATGTGGGCGTTTCCCCACTGTACACAGGTCCGACCCCTTCATTGTTTGGGGTCTTTGGAATTGGGATCGTCATGGTTATGGGTTTGTGGAACTTCCTTCGTCTTGGTTCCAACGTGACGATCGGACTGAATGTCGCCTTGTTGCCAAGGACTTTCCTCACCACATCCACTTCAATGGGTTGAGCCTGAGATTTTTGTATGAAACGCCACAAGAAATACATCAGATTACTTTCCATATTGTATGCATGGAGGAGCTAGAGGTACAGACCTGCAGTCCAACTCGGATTTTTTTAGTGAGGGCTCCCTCAGGAAAAACCGCCTGTACTTGTGGAACTAGAGTGCTACTGAGGACACCACCCTCTGGACCGATCAGATGGCTGTCCTGCTTTATCCTAGAAACGACGGCAAAGTACTGTGGGAAGTCTCTGGTAATGATGCGACAGATTCTTTTCTTCTCAAGTTCCTCAGGGGAATCCAGTTCTGTAAAGTCCAAAGGTTGTTCATTAAAATAAAACCAGTTAATTAAACATGTTCTAAAGAACAGTTATTTAGTTCTGAGACAAGAGACCATTAAAGGTGTAAGGTATACGTTGGTTGTTGAACAAGCCCCATCTATGACTGGTCAATTTTCAAACTAACCAGGTATATTACTGCCGCACCTAACCCCAACTTAAGCAAAGTGGGTTCGAAAGGAGACACTGGAAAGTCTTTGTGGCCCATATTCTTAAACTGAGTCTGGAACAATAAACTTTTTTATTGGAAAGTGCATACTATGGAGATTGGATGCATCAGGAAACGTCAAGCCATCAGTTAAGTAGCTCATCTGACAAACAAAACAGTGTGGAACACTATCAGAAGGAACATTGGAACCTACGAAGAACTGTTGTCATCTGTGTGCAGACAGAAACTTCAGTGGTATGGTCACGTCACAAGATCAACAGGACTGGCCTTGATTGTTCTCCAGAACACAGTCCAAGGTGACATGAGGAGAGAGGGACAGAGAAAGAACTGGGCCAACTTTGCCATGACCCAAATGCAGATCAGTAACCATCAGCAGTGGGGAAAGCTGCCCAGAGTTGTGTCCTCAGTGGTGCCCCAATGATCCAAGTGGTTAAAAGATCCAGGAACCAGGAACTGTTGGAATTATATACATATATTTATCCCACAGTTGACATTAATATGTTATAAGTGTTCTCAGCCCTTTGTGTAGAGTTTTCAGTTTGTAAGCTGTTCTTCAAGCCCATGAGTTGTTTTTTGTACAGTCTGTCTCACATACCAATGGATGCACCCTGACCTGGAATATGCAATAACTAAAGTTTTTTTTAAGAAGAAAGGAGGACAGAGGCCAGCTGTGATCATCGGGTGGAAAGCAGGCCGTGCGAAAGAAGATTAATTAACTCAGCGTAGCAACAGTCAGACAGCAGTCTCAACTAGTCCTTAATAAAAAGAAGGAAGAGATCGGAGATTTCTTCAGAGTGAGCGGGGAGATTTGTAACAGCCCGGTCTCCGCCGCTCTCATTATAATGATTAATAAAATAACCAATTCTCAATGACCGATTCTCTATGTCTTCTTTTATTTCAGAGCGTTTTATCATAAATGTTGGGGACTTAAACCTAACAGGAACCAAAACTTTTTAAATGCCGTTTCTGATCAATAAGACTATGACTTTGGTCACGTCTTTAGTTCCGTCCAAGTAGGATGATGTGACCGAGCTACTTTGAGAAATTTAGCTGAGTAACTGAAAGTCCTAATTTTTGCAAATGTTAATCGTGTGGTGATTAAAAGAAGGTCCATCTCAGAGGTGATCAGGTATTGACTTACTAACTAAATGTTCCAGTCAGTCTGCTATTGTATTTTTTCCTAGCTGGTAAAGCTCCTCTGGGTTCCTTATACTTCAGCTCATACATCCGAAAGGGGTACGCTTGTCATGCTCCATAACAGTCATTGTCACAACTGCCCCAAACACCAAAATACTCCTAATAAGCTGCAAAGCCCGAGTGCTAAAACGCTCCCAATAAGATGGCTAGAATGCCAACCCAGGTTGTTCCCAGGTCCAAGCCAGGACTGTATGGACGATTGAATTCTGCTCTGCAGCAAAGCAACGGACTTCAGGATTTCAGCTTCTAAATACATTTTCCAATTGAGCCTTAGTTGCTAGTGTTGTATTTTCATAAATCTCCATTGTAGATTAGCATTAAACGTGCATAGAATTTCTATCAAAACAACGTAACCCACTAACTAACTGTACAAAGAACTTACGTAAATTGACGTGTAGCCACATTCAAATTAATGACTTATTAGGAGGTATTTCATTTATTATCCTGAAAAAACGTTTTTTAAAACTTGTGTTGTGATACAACAGGGGGGACATGCTCAAGAGAAATAATAAACTCGCCGTTTCAAATTAATTTATCAATTATTTATTCAAATAATTAACTGACCCAAATATTTGCTGTAAAGATTTTAGAGAACAAGTCTAGATCAGTATTTCTCAACTGGTGGGTTTTTTCTTAAGCGGATCGTGGGCCTTTGCCCTGGCAAAATAATATTGTTAGGAAGAAAAAAAACATCCGCTCGATCTCTTCTTCATTGTGATTTTGTTTGTTTTATTTTTTTTCTCCCCATAATAATGGGTGCCAAGAAAGTTCGTGAAAACGGGAAGGAAAAGTGAAAAACAGTGACAACATTGATCGAGTCGAAAAGGGAAAACATAATACAAAAATGTTGTACGAGTATCTGCCAATGAAACACTGGTTGAAGGTACAATAAATGGTTTAAAAAATGTATATATTTGTATATATGTATGTATATATTTCTAGCTCTTTTTACCAGTATATTGTTCTTTATTATCCACACAATTTTTTTAATTATTACCTATGTACAAGAGTTTTTAATATTTTGAAGTACGTAGTATGTGGCTATTTTAAAGAGGTTTTAGGGGGTCGCTTAAACGCGATGCAGTGAGTTTATACAGTATTTGGATTTGAAGTTGTTTTAGTTTTTCAGGTTATTTTGTTTTTGAAAAAAGGTGAATGTATTCTTCTATCACGGCTTTTAACTGCACAATTCTTTCATTTGATACATTTGAGAATTGGGTTGTTTTTGAGTCGCAGCTTGTCTCAGGTTTCGTTCACCTTTTTCATGGCCAAATTCAAGCACCTTTTAAGGACTTTCCAAAGCAATTTTTCATATTTTAGAGTAACATTAATTGACAAAATTCGATGTGTACTTTGTAAATCCACACATTCTATCTGCGATTTATATACTAGATTTTTAAGCTTGCGTATGCATTTATCACAAAATATGATTTCTAGATCTTGAGTAACTCGCCAATATATTTGTTTAGACAAATCTCTCCGGATATGAGTGTTGGGTAAAAATGACATTAATATGCTGATATTTTCATTTGCAAGTTTTTTTCCCATTACAGTTTACCACTGGGAAATGCTACTTTAAAATCTTTCAGAATAAAAGTCCATAATTAATATGTCATCTTATCCGCACTAATCCACATTTCATAGTTCCCTGTTTAACTGTGGCATGTATCTGTCCTCTTAATCGCTACCCATAGGGGGCGATGATGTTTCTTTGGACAATGATGTACAAACTAAAGGCAGCTGTACTTTGTCACAAAGAAAGAAAAAATACGATTGCAAAGTGAAGTTACCAGAGAGCAGTGTCGGCGTTATTTTCAAACAAACTTGTTGAGAAACATGACAACAATTTTCCAAGCAATTCAAGAACCTTTGAATCCTTGTAAACATTAAAACATTAAAATTCAAGCATTTGCAAGGATATCAAGCACAAACGAGCCCTGGTCTAATTAGGGTGGAATTGTGGGTCCTTAAATCAGACAAGTTGAGAACCACTGGTCTAGGTGTTGGACCCATTATTTCAAAATTGGAATGCCCAACAAATTTTCAAATGAAAGAATCTACTCTCTTCTATCTGCATTTAAATATTGTATTTATCTTATATTCCAGACAATGATTCAACTTCTTTGAGCCCTTACTTTCGTCCATTCCGTTTAGTATCTGGTTCAACTCTTCCTCGGTGAAATCGCAGTGATGCTCCCTCCAATTTTCTCCTGATTCACTCCTCAAAATGACCAACTCCCTCTCGGTACCCCTCAGAGCGGCGAAATGTGGGATCTCAACAATCACAGGACTACAGAAAAAACAAAAAACAGAAGAGGCTCACTAAACTGATTGACATCAAATATTCGTCTATGAGATATGACCGTTAAATGAAGAATCACCTTAACAGGTAAAAGAACAGAATTACAAAATTAGGCGTAAGTCATGCTGGATAATATTAATATGGGTTTTGGATTAAACATAACACAAAACAGCAGGCTTAACAGTACAAAAACATGGGAATAAATGGACAATAAAATGGGCAAAATAAAAAAGAGGCATAATTTTAGTCTGAAAAGTGTCTTTTTGTTCCTTAAATCTCTGTGTTGTTATTTTGAAATGTGTCACTGCATATAAATAGTCGTTGTCGTATGATCCCTTCATTCACAACATTTTTATTATTTCAGTCATTTATAATTTCTTGACTCATGTAATCCTAATTAATCCATTATTTATTCATTTATTTGGCTTCTCCACTATCTCAGCCATGTTTTATTTTGTGGGCAAAAAGTGGACTTGTCATAACCGGTCCTGTTAGAGCTGGTTTGGACAAAGACCCCTTACTCTGAGGAATTTCCACTTTAGATCTCTTAGAGGTGGAGTGGGAATTTCCCATTTCGTTTCGTTTTTGTCATGGCCCACCCTATAAAAGTAATGATTTGGTTGTATGTGCGTCATTCATTGTTATGCTTGTTTTATCAATTGGGTTGGGGTTGGGGAAATCGGATGCCTGATACATACGTCAATTTGGAGGTGTATAAAAGTGGGAATAATGGTGACTGTCAGGTTTACGACCAGGAACGGCAAAAAGTTTTGACCGCTAAGCTGCGCTACGCCAATGTGAAAGCTGGCTATTTGTTGTCCCTTTGGCTCATGTGTGTTTGGCTCATTTTAACGGTACTATTTTACTTACTACTGCAAGTAGAATAAATATGATCATTCTGTTTTCAGTGCTGTTACTTTATATCACTTTAAATCAACAGTTGGAAGCTCCAGTCACTTCAGTTAACATCTTACACGTCTGACTAGCTCCATTCGGCATATGGATACCTCAGCAGTACAGTATTGGACTGAACTCATTTACATTGGTCTTTGCACTTGCGACATATAGCCTAGTTCACCTATGCCTGGGGTATTCTGTAATAAAAACCTCAACGGCACAGCTCAGTTCCAGAAGAATGTAATGAGGAAGAGGGACAGACACACAACATAGAGTAAAGAAAATAAGTATTTGAACACCCTGCTATTTTTTATTTGTGTTATAAAACTGCAAATAAGTATTTGAACACCTGAGAAAATTGAGAAGATTTTTAATTGGGTTCAGGTCTGGAGACTGGCTGAGCCCTGCTCAAACCTTCATATGCTTCTTTTGGAGACACTCCTTGGATTTCCTGTCTGCATGCTTCGGGTCGTTGTCGTGTTGGAAGACTTAGCCATGACCCATCTTCAATGCTCTGACTGAGGGAAGGAGGTTGTTCCCCAAAATATCACAATACACGGCCAAAATCATCCTGTCTTTAACACTTGTCCTGTCTCATGTGCAGAAGAACACCCCAAAGCTTGATGCTACCACCCCTGTTCTTCGGAGTAGGGATGGTGGATTGTACTCTTCATTCTGCTTCCTCCAAACATGCTTAGTGGAATTATGACTAAAAAGTTATATTTTGGTCTCATCTGACCACAAAACATTCTCCCACGATTACTCTGTATCATCCAAATGGTCATTTGCAAACTTAAGACGGGCCTTGAAATGGGCTGGTTTAAGCAAGGGAACCTTTTGTGCCATGCATGATTTCAAATCATGACGTCTTAGTGTATTACCTACAATAACCTTGGAAACGGTGGTCGCAGCGCTTTTCAGGTCATTGACCAGGCCTGTCATGTAGTTGTGGGCTGATTCTTCACCTTTCTTAGAATCAATGAGACCCCACGAGGTGATATCTTGCATTGAACTACACTCCGATTGAGATTGACTGTCATGTTTAGCTTTTTCCATTTTCCAATGATTGCTCCAACAGTGGACCTTTTTTCACCAAGCTGTTTGGGAATTGCTCCATAGCCCTTTCCACTCTGGTGGAGGTGTACAATTTTGTTTCTGATGTCTTTGGACAGCTCTTTGGTCTTCGCCATAGTACAAGTTAAAGTCTTACTGATTGTTTAGTGGACAGGTGTCTTTATGCAGCTAACGACCTCAGACAGGTGCATCTGATTCAAGATGATACATGGAGTGAGCCCTTCTAATGGGCAGACTAACAGGTCTTTCAGGGTCAGAATTCTACATGATACACAGCTGTATCACACAAATCAATTGTTAAAAAAAACAAACGCATCGTGATTTCTGGATTTTTCTTTTAAGTTTATCTCTCTCACAGTGGACATGCGCCTACGATGAAATTCTCAGAACCCTCCATGATTTATAAGTGGGAGAAATAGCAAAATAGCAGGGTGTTCAAATACTTATTTTCTTCACTGTAAATAAATCTACCAACCCAGACTTTAATAGACTTTTCGCAAGCCCTCCACTCAGTGCAAACGACCTTTTTGAAGTAATTGGCATTTTTTTTTGTCAATAGATTTATCATCAGTTACACCAAAGAGTTCATTCCCTTGTGCTTTTTTAGCATTTATTTACATCTTTCAAATATCAAATATCAGACAAACACAGTGATATCTGAGAAGTGATATGAAGTTTATAGGATTTACAGAAAATCTTCAATAATTGCTTAAACAAATGTAGACTGGTGCATACATTTGGGCACCCCAAAAGAAAAATTACATCAATATTTAGTAGATTCTCCTTTTGCAGAAATATCGGCCTCTAAACACTTCCTATAGCTTCCAATGAGGGTCTGGATTCTGGTTGAAGGTATTTTTGACCATTCTTCTTTACAAAACATCTCCACTTCAGTCAGGTTTGATGGTTTCCGAGCATGGACAACCCGCTTTAAATCACAATTCAGATTTTCAATAATATTTAGGTCTTGGGCAGACCTGGGCACTCCGGTCCTGGAGGGCCATACGTCCTGCCAGATTTTGAAGTTTGCTCTTCTTTAACTCAGGTGATACAAATTGTAACCTCATTAGCAAGCTAGCAAGTGCTCGTTAACGATACTGGTGATTATAACCTCAAAAATCACACAGAACAGACGGCCCTCCAGGACCGGAGTGCCCAGGTCTAGTCTAGGGACTGAGATGGCAATTCCAGAACATTGTGGTTGTTCCTCTGCATGAATGACTTAGTAGAATTTGAGCAGTGTTTGGGGTCATTGTCTTGTTAAAGTATCCAGCCCCGGCCCAACTTCAGCTTTGTCACTGGTTCTAGAACATTGTTTGCAAGAATCTGCTGATACTGACTGGAATCCATACAACTTTCAACTTTAACAAGATTGCCAGTATGTGGGTAGAGTTTGACTGTTCTCACTATCCTTTGCCTATGCTTATCTGAGATTTTCCTTGGCCTGCCACTTGGCTTTAACTAGCACCAGTGGGCTGCTATTTCCTCATTACGTTCCTCACAGTGGAAGCTGACAGCTCAAATCTCTGAGCTTTGTGTATCCTTCCCCTAAACCATGATGTTGAACAATTTTTGTTTTAAGTTGTTCTGAAGCTCCCATGTTGCCACTCTTCAGAGAAGATAAAAAGAAGAGAACAACTTGCAACTGGCCGGCTTAAATGCCCTTTGTCATGATTGGCTTCACCTGTGTATGTAGGTCAAGGGTCAAAGAGCTTACAATACAAATTTTGTGTTCCAACAATTAGTGCTAAAGGTAGTCAATAAATAAAACAACAAGGGTGCCTAAATTAGATAGATAGATAGATAGATAGATACTTTGTTCATCCCCGAAGGGAAATTCACATTTCCAGCAGCATCCCTGAGCTGAGAACAATCGAGAACAATCGAAAATAACACGGGAGCTGCTGGAGTGGCTGCCATTCGTGACGGCGCCGGAAGAAAAGATTCAATTTGAATCATGTACAAACAAACAAACAATTGAATCATGTACAAACAAACAAACAAACAAAATATTCATGTTTCAATAATTAATGCACATGTCTACTTTTGTTCATTGCACACTTTCTGTAAATCCTATGAACTTCATTTCCCTTCTCAGATGTCACTGTGATTGTCTGCTAGATAATATATTTAACTGAAAATGCTGATCCAAACAACCAATGATTTATAAAGGAAAATCAGGGGTGCCCAAACTTTTGCATACAACTGTAAATGGTGTGTTAATGTGATACAATCTATGCCTTTTTACATGCTATCTATATCACCAGCGGGCTAGAGGTCAAGTTTCGCCACTCTCACCGCCGTGACCTGGGTTTGATTCCTGTTGTTTACTTCCACAAATTTGTACCGTAAGTGGATAAAATGTGCAACTGTTACACACAACTAAATACAGTGCAGTTTGAATTCCATGCTCCTTTTACAGTAATCCCTTGTATCGCTTTTTCGCTACTTCGCAGATTTTCATTGTGTATTGTGTTCTGCATTCTGATTGGCCAAACAGTTGCCCCGCCCTTTTTCTGCTTGTCTGCCTGCGTGTCAATGATGTTGTACACATACTTACAACAGCTTGCCGAATATACATTATGTATGTGCAAATTTGTAAAATTTTTAAGTTTATCCAAAAGCCATCAGGTAAACGAAAGACCACAAAAGCACCAAAAGGCAGAGGAGGATTATTTCTATCCCCAACAAAGTTTAATTTCTCCACATGCTAAACTCTCTGGCACTTTTTAAAAATGTTTGATAACCAAAAAATCTATGGTTTCTGTAACACAGAACCGGAAGGTCAATGCAGAAATGCATAATGTCCACATGGTGGTGGCAATGATTCGTGTAAAGAGGACCAAGTCCGTAATTTGTACAGATAGGCAATAAAACGGCCAGATCATTCCAAGAATAATAATTTGACAGAAAGTATTTGTAAAAAATGCTTATAAAGTACAGTAATTTATTTTATTAAACAAAAACTAGAGCCTGTCAATTAGGTTAGTTCTTCAGTAAATAAATCAATAAAAGTTTCTACTTTGCAGGTTTTGACTACTGCGGTACATTTTTGGAACGCAATCCCTGTGAAAAATAAGTGATTAATGTAGTTCAGCACACCTTAAATATTAAAACTATATGACAAAAGACTATGTTTTGAGTGGTGGGCCCTATAATATAAATTGTGGTGTGGAAATTAAGGTGTACAGCTCATGCAGACAAATTCTACCTATTAGCATATCATAAACAAAAACAGAAAAAACAGATTATATACAATAACAAAAAGAACACGATCTTGGATGGAAACTGGGTCTTGGGGTCGGGCAGGGTGTACCCCTCCTACCCGAGGAACTTGGTTCCTGGAGGACCCAGTTGAAGGATGCGACTGACCAGGCTCTCGCCCTCGTTGAGAGGGGGCGGAGCTGTTGGAAGGTGAAGCTTACTGATCCGTGTGCAGCACAGGAAGGATTGAAAAAGACAATGTGAACAGGAAACCCCCAAAAAAGCCAAACACTGGCGAAAGCTCGGAAAAACTTCCCCCCCATTCGTCATTGCTCACCCCAAGAACTGGGTTCCGGTTGGTCCAACTTCAATGATGCGACCGGCCAGCCCTTCTCCTTCCACCATGGGAGGCATTGAAGCTAGACGGTGTCTCTTGACAAGCCGGCATGTCACCCTGGTAGGGGCTGAACACTTCCTCGGTGGCACGATGATTCGTAAGCCGTTATGACGACAGCCGCGCATGGCTCCGCCTCTCGCGTCCACCATGAAACTGACAAGAAAGCTAAAAGACAGGCGAGCAATATAAGTAGCTTAAAAGTGTGTCCAAGGATTTGCTTGACAAGGACAAAAGGAGGGACGGGAAGGGGGAGACATTCAGTCATAATTCAGTTTTTTTATTTACAAAAGGACAAAGTGAGTTCTGTTTGGGTCAGGGGTTGGGGACGTATGGCCGGCGAACCTGTTGCGGGGATATACCGTAAATTCCGGACTATAAGCCGCTACTTTTTTCCCAAACTTTCAACCCTGCGGCTTATTCAGTGATGCGGCCAATTTACGTAATTTTTCTAACGGCCGGCAGCGGCGCTCGACTACAAACGGTAAGATTTAGACCGGTGGAATAAATGCGCCGAGGAAGACTGCAACTTCTTGGCTTGTGTATAGATTAATTTAGCGTAAACATACCCTTATCATGCAAAATTCAAAAAGAAAGGCACATGACGCAGCACATGAGGAAGATGAGGACGGTTTACCGAGATTTTTACAAGTACGGTATGTTTTTTTAACAGACCCGTTTACTGTGTTGCGAGCGTGTTGCTACCATTAACTGCCCTGTCACAGGCACTGTTTGGGATGAAAGTTATATTATTATTATTAAAGCCTTGAAAACTCTTTCGGTGTCCCGTCTTTCTTTGTAAATATGTGTACCGTATTTTCCGCACTATAAGGCGCACCTAAAAGCCTTTATTTTTTTTTCAAAAGCTGACCATGCACCTTATAATACAGTGCGCCTTATTTATGGATCAACATTAAGTCGCAAAGTCTTCCAACTAACTTGCAGCCGCCGACTAGATTTTCCCCCGAACGCCAAGCAGTCCGCGGTGTATGCTGGGATTTATTTACCGGCGTTTCATTGTCTAACCAATGTGTCAATCATCATTTGAATCGATCACTATCGGCTAAAGTTATTCGGAGGTCAAGGGGCGGATCCTTTTTATCATTTACAGGCTGGCATAGGCTTAAACGGCAAAACAAAGCCTGCAATTGGCCGAAAAATATGTGTCAATCATCATTTGAATCG
Source organism: Urocampus carinirostris (assembly GCF_059441175.1). Classification (NCBI taxonomy): domain Eukaryota; kingdom Metazoa; phylum Chordata; class Actinopteri; order Syngnathiformes; family Syngnathidae; genus Urocampus; species Urocampus carinirostris. The sequence goes on along the minus strand of NC_142356.1, from coordinate 41,514,555 downwards.
ATCACTATTGGCTAAAGTTATTCGGAGGTCAAGGGGCGGATCCTTTTTATCATTTACAGGCTGGCATAGGCTTAAACGGCAAAACAAAGCCTGCAATTGGCCGAAAAAGATGAATGTGTATAGCACGTGGTTGACGGCATAAAGAAAGCATTTTTTTACTATTCTGTATTTGTAAATATTTTATTTTCCTGGATTTACTACACTCACGGATATAAGAGGACATTATGAACACAACGACTTTGGTGAGCTACTCTGGCTATTTATTATCCCTGTATTTTGTTTTCAGACTGAACTCGATGTTTCTGTGATAAGCGGTGCAGATAATGGATGGAGTGTCTATTTTTAAATCAAACTCAATTCCAAGTGTTTATTGTCATATGCACAGTAAAGTTGCGAGCGAAAAAGAAAATAGAAACTAAGGAATGGTTGGCATTTCTTGAATCCCAAGACTTTAACCTTCCGAATGATATTTGAAACGATGCATTTGAGTGACATCGTACGGACACCGCATCCGCACGTGTTCTCGACACGTATTTGCATCTTTGCAAGCTTTCGGAATGTTAAAGGGGGGTAATAAGTTTGACTGAACTATTTGACTGTTTTGTCGATGTTCCCATTGTAGCACCTTATAATCCGGTGCGTCTTATGTATGTCAAAAATAGGACCAAAAACTATTTTTTTGGGGTGCGCCCTATAACCCGGTGCGCCTTATAGTGAAGAAAATACGGTAACGATGTATAATATGTATTTGCAACTGTATATTTTTGTAATGTATTTATTTGTATTTATTTTACACTTATTCTGCACGGGCAAATGAAAAAGAAGGGGCGGAACAAACGCAGGGTGACGGGAAGTGGGGTAAAGGTGAGGAACAGACAGACCTGTTTGTGGACGCGGCGGACAATAGTGGATATATATTTTGCCCACCCTTACCTTTGGAAATATACACTTTTTTCCTTGGATTACTTTCAACTGGAACTCTGCAGGTCTGCATCAAACCTTAAGTACCGGTATCATTTTCCATTCATTTTTGGACTGTGTACTTTAATGAAGGACATTTAGTTTCAATCGCGGGACTTAAAGTCGGGTTTGGGTTAATTTTGTGTTAGTGTTAAATTTTTAATGTGGGCGCATGCGGCTTATATAGAGGTGCGGCTTGTGTAAGTACAAAATCGGTTTTCCTCTTAAAATGTGGTGGGTGCTTCTTACAAACAGGTGCGCTCTATAGTCCGGAATTTACGGTTATTAACTTTAGAACGTATTTCGGACGGTATTGCAATACCGTGTTTCTACCACTAATGACGCTGCAGCACTTTTCTTCTCCTTTGAGACTAGTGCGAAGAAATCTCAATATTATATTTTACGAGTCTCTTAATCAATAACACAATTCATAATTCAGACGCGAGTGTTACGTCTGCCTTCTACCTTTTAAGCGTAGTTTGCGTGAAATATGAAAAAAAAAACGATGAATGACAAACAATGCATTTGAGGTCTGAAGAGAAGGATTCACATTGATTAAACAAAATCGAGGATAATGACCACTTGATTCGTAAAGTTAGAATTGTGACAAGTATTTAGTGACATTTATTAAGAAACAACTCTGCTAACACCTTGTTTTGAAACCATTATTTATGACAAAAATGTTGGTCAAAATGAACTTTAAGGCTATTAAGTAATTGCGGGAAGGAGAGAAATTTTAAGTGGAATACTTGAATCACTCCGAAACCGCCAACCATGTCAGCTTCTTAAAGTTACAGTTCTCAGAAAAAGTATTTTCCCTCTGCTTTCTGTGTTTTTTTTGCCTAATTATCCCTAACAAAGGTTTCAGATCATTAAACCAATTTTAATATCACATTGAGTCAATCCAAAGCAATACAAAAGGCAGTTTTGAAATGCTTTATGAAGGCACAAAAAAATCTAGACCTATCTGCCCCATTTTGCCAGTGTCTTTATTATAGTCAATTACACTCACCTTAACTGAGGCCAGCGCGGCCAGCATTTCCTTGGTTGTTTTTTTTAGGTTATTTTGTAATGGATGAACTGTTGTCGCACTCTTTGAGTTATCATAGTTGGTCGACCACACCTGGGAACGTTTGCCACCAACTTTCTACATTTGTGGATAATGGCTCTGACTGTGGTTTGCTGGAGCTCTACAGCCTTGGAAATGGCTTTGAGACCTTTTCCGGACTGAAAGATTTCAATGCCTTTTTTCTCATTTCTTCTGCAATTTATTTGCATCGTGGCATGTCAATTGTGTTCTTGAGATTTTTTTAGCCTACTTCACTTTGTCTAACAGATTCAATTGAAGTGATTCCTGGATTCAACATTTTGAGTGATGCCTGAAAATTAAATTCAGCTTTCCCAAAACTGTGGTTAGACACAGTTACTTTGTAATTTGTGACAATTACTTTTTCACAGTGCAGGGCTGCACGGCAGTGCAGTGGTTAGCGCGTGTGCGGCACAGTTCTGAGGTCATGAGATCGAACCTCCTGTGTGGAGTTTGCATGTTCTGCCCGTGCTCGCGTGGGTTTCCTACGGGCACTCCGGTTTCCTCCCACCTTCCAAAAACATGCATGTTAGGTTAATTCGGGGGTCCAATTTTTCCCTAGGTGTGAATGAGTGAGCGAATTGTATGTCCCTGTGTGCCCCTTGACTGGCTGGCAACCAGTTCAGGGTGTCCCATGCCCACTGCCCAAAGATAGCTGGGATGGGCTCCAGCTCCCCCGCGATCCTACTGAGGATTAGCGGTGCAGCTAATGGATGGATGGATACTTTTTCACATAGGGCCAGATAGGTTTAGATATTTTTTGTGCCTTAATAAATGGAAACAGCATATCAAAACTGCATTTTGTATTTCGTCGGGTTGTCTCTGCGTGATATTATTATTTTTTTGATAATCTGAAACCTGAGTGATAAATATGCAAAAGACACATAAATCATAAAGGGGTAAATATTTTAAATATTTTACAGCACTGTATGTAATATAATTACACATTTCTTAAGCTACAAGTCTTCTTGATTGTGACATAGTACATGTGTTTTGGCTTAAATGGTGTTTCATTTACATTAGTAAAGTTTTTTTTTTTTTTTTTTTTTTTTACACAATTAGGACTCGCTATAAAATACACACTGGAGCTTTAAAGAAATGTGAAAACTTGTACATCAGCAAACCATGCATGGACAAAAAAGGACACAGAGGAGCACTTATTTTTAGTACAAGGAAAAGCACAAAGACGAAGTTAAGAAAGGGATGCAAAGCAAGGAGAATCACCTGCTGTTGTCATGGTCTAGGCAAGGAGACGAACGGCTAAAAGCAGAATACAACAACACGCCATCACCGATCACAAAGGACAAGTGTGTGCACACAGAAGCCACCAGACACAAAATAAATTGTGAGAAAACTCAGAGTTTTAAAACAGGAGTTGTGCATAGGAAACCTTGATTGGATAATATAATAAAATAAAAAAATAAGTGTATGTGTGTTCATGATCTTACCCAGAGTTCAGAAGACTTGAGGACAAGACCACGTTATCAAGGTGCTCGGCCCCCCAGCTCAAGCGGAATGAGTCCTTGTCTTGCTCCCTCGAAAGTGCTGACACCTAAAGACCGAAAAAGACCGCTGACTCATCAGGTGTTTTACTTAACAGGCACCCTAGAACCAGTGATATGGCATCATTGTCCTATGACATTTTGACTTTACAGCAGTGGTTATCAATTACTGGGGCACATGAGGCTCCATCAGAATCAAGTGGAATTGCACCTTCACTACACTAGGGAGTAGTGTAAAGCCGTGTAATGCGAAATATGCTGAATCATTCATATTGTCTTCTGATTTAAATCTGCACTAATTATCTCGTATATATTTTTTTGCAGTTTCGTGTCTGTTCTTGAGTTAATAATGCTGGCGATCTGTTTGAATCCATTATTATTTATAAAAAATGATCTAGGTACACATGTCGTTCCGCTCGCTATGGAATATGGCTTCCACCAGGCAATTGCCGATATGCTATTGGCGGATCTCTCTCCCACAATGTCTTTGTCTCTCTTCATTTTTGTTTGTTGTACTATGTTTGTTTCCACCCTAAGCTTGCAGTGATGCTGATGGTAGAAGTGAAACATGATAGCTTTGTAAAGCCTCTGCGAATCAGCGTTTTTTTGTTGTTTTTTTATGTAGAAAATGTTATTTTCTGTGGTTTCCTTAGCCTGCAGTAGGGCTAAAGTTACAGGCAAACAATTTATAACCATGGACACAAAGCTTGAGATTAAGAAGGCACATCATATGTAATATGGCAGTAACCAGACAATATGCAATTAGCTGATTTTTTTCTCTCTTCATTTATGTTTTTATACTGTGTTTATTCACTGTAGTCATAAAGCTTGCAGTGATGCTAAAAGTAGAGGCAAAAACATGATTACCATGGAAACGAAGCTTGAGATTAACAAAAAATTTGAAGTAGTCTCACAAATCGCTACCCTTGCTAAATTACATGACCATGACCAATCTATGATCGGGGCTGTTATTAATATTTTGATTTTATTTTGACGTAAACCCCACCCCCAGCCCCCTGCATCCACCTGGTACTCCACTTGACCAGCTTTAGTCACGTTACATCAAAGGTAAAAAAAGAAAAGAAAATATTTTTACTTTACGTGGATGTTAATTTTACGTTTTTCAATCATCTACACATATACTACATATAATTGGTACATACTACATATTATTTCGTTACTTTAATGTTTTTAACTGAGGTACCGGGGGTTCAGAATGCATTAGCGAGTTATCATAGGTCTCTATCCCTCACTATAACCTACTCTTAAGAAGGGCTAAATGTCATATCTTGGTAGTGTACTGTAAGACAAAACAAAAAAGTTAGATGTATTGTAATGGGAAACATTGTTTTGATAAAGGATCTGTTTGACATATGACATCATTGGAACAAATTAAAATCTTATCTTGAGGTTCTACTGTATTTTATTTTGAAGTATGTTCTTACCTGATGGCTGGTGATCATGTCCTCGATGAGGACGCCGTCCCTCTGGTGGAAGCTTTGGTGCTGAGGCCTGGGAACAACGGGATCTCGTTTAGAAATATAACAAACATTAATGTAACCTTAACCTTTTCTTAGGGTTTATTCTTCTGGACCTGTCTAAGTTGTGACTCATGTAACTGAAACTGTCCAAATAGTGACCGGGCAGGGAATCGTCACCCAGCTCTCGGAGGTCCTCGGCTCTCAGGTATTCGCCCCCATCGCCTGTCATGGTGTCCTCACCTGTGTGAAAGACAAGTATGCCATGTCAATGTTTTTTCTCCTAATCTAAATGTTTGGCCTTCACAATAATTCAGTGAGAGCATAGAGTTAGCAATGTTAGAGACTATCTATCGATCTACCCTGGTCATATCCCTCGAGAGGGGTGACCGACAGCGAGACAAACACATACAAAAAACCCAAAGAAAACTAAGAAAATAAAAAGGGGAAAAAGTAGCAAAAAAAATCACACACAAAATTTTTGGACCATGGCCAACCCAAATGCCCAAACACCCACAAGTTAAGTACCTCGGCACCCAGGTCAATCATGCTTTCGTCCCTCCAGATGAAACGGGACACAGAAAGCGGCCATTTCACTCGGGTCAGGGTGACACAATACAACAGCAGCTTTCACTGGTTTACCCCTGCCGCATCATACGGTGCCCTGCCCATCCCTTAGAACGCGTCCAAACATCCTACTATCCTTTCACGACACCTCTCCAGTGATTCCTATCACCAACAAGCGCTCGAGCTTCCATTATAATTAGACCTCTTTCCGACAATATCCATCCACGTCAATCGCGGCCTTCCTCTTGGTCTCCTTTCATTTACTTCTGCTCTGTAAATCCTCTTCAACATTCGCTCCTCATCCATCCTCTCTATCTGTCCAAACCAACCGAGTACTCTCTTATCCACACGCTTGCTCATTTCCACTACTACTCCAGTTCTGTTCAATCACACAATTGAGATACCAATAAATACCAATAAATCTCAATGTCACAATTTGATTTCTCAATCAATGCAATCTTGTCACTCCTAACATACTCCTCAAACACTTCAAACACTTCATCTCGAAAATGTTAGAGACAATAATGCCAAATCCAAACTTATATGTAAATCCGGATTCGTGTGCGTGTGTTGGTATGTGACTTAAAGGCTCCGAAACAGCTGGACCGATTTTCGTGAAAAATAATATAGTTGTACTATGGGCTTCTGGGAAATTCTTTAGGTAGGTTTTGAGTCAAGGCCACCCCTATAATTACTATCAAAATCAATAAACATCTGCTTTCATGTACAAGCGGCTTAGGAGGTGCATGTCGCTTTGTGACTCTTTGGCACGCCCAATTGGCTCCCTTGACCAAGCAGAATGCCCAGGAATGCTGGTCCATTATGCTTGTAATCCCATAAGTGCAGGACATTCACTTTATAAGTATGATACTCACCTTTTAAGTACTCATTGATACCAATGCCTGATTCGGTACATAAAATTCATTTTATACTGTAAGTGACTTAAGCAATACATATGAATTGGAACATCTATTAGCAAGAACCATTACTGTAAAGTAATTATAACAGCTATACCTGGTACAGGTATTTGCCCATCAGTAAATACAATTTAAATATTATATAGGAAAAAATGATGAATAGGAATAGAATTTAAAAATGAAAATAAATACCAATAAATAAACCAAATTATATACGAACAGAATCATAATATATGTTTAAAATGTATAAACAAATAAAAAATATAGAAAAAAATGTATAAATTACAAATGTAATAGATAAAGAGAAATGTAAAAATATAAAACAACAAATAAGAATATTATACATATATATATATATATATATATATATATATATATATATATATATATCGTTGGGGTTGTCCATCGAGTCGATGATGACCATCTTCTTTTATTTGTGAGTCTGCTGATGTTTGAACAGTCCGATCCTGGATTGTGGTTGGAGACTCACGTAAAAGAGGATACCTGCGCAATGATGGTTTTTAAAGTGGCGTAAGGGGTGCGCTTTCCCCAACGCCACTATCTTGATTGTAAAGAAGATGGTTCCAGTGGCAAGGGACACCCTAGACGACCGGCATCTTTCTACAACTGCAGGCGGCTAACGTGATCCAGGTCTGCAGGAAACCGCCTCAAAGCGTGCCGCCACCAGCTTTTGGGATCACTCTTGGTCTGGACTCTATCCTTTGACCTGTTCGGCTTGGGTAACCCTACCAGTACGAGACTCCCGCAAACAGGGACGGACAACTCGCTCGCTCATTCACACCTAGGGACAATTCGGACCGACCAATCCACCTGATATGCATGTCTTTGGAATGTGGGAGGAAACCGGAGTGCCCGGAGGAAAACCACGCAAGCACGGGGAGAACATACAAACTCCGCACAGTAAGTCCGGTAGCTGGAATTGAACCCACACAGGAGCTTCCCAAGATGATGATTGCTGGGATGGGCTCCAGCACCCCCGCGACCCTACTGAGGATAAGCGGTGCAGCTAATGAGATGATATATATATATATATATATATATATATATATATATATATATATATATATATATATAAACTGTTGAGGAAAGCGAGCTCTGCTTTGGGCACAGAGCTGGACAGCCTGACAACACTAGCTGAGAGACAGGCACTGAAAAAGCTGCGGTCGATCATGGACAATTCATCACATCCACTACACAGCATCATCTCCAAACGGAAGAGCAGCTTCAGTGACAGACTGCTGTCACAGTCTTGTTCAACGGACAGACTGAGGAGATCATTTCTTCCTCATGCCATGAGGCTCTTTAACTCCATTAATAGCCCACATTAAACCACACCCCCACATTGCATATTACCCTATTTTTATTACAGTGTGTATTTTATGTAGCACTATTTAAATAGTCAAAATCAACACGTTACACTGGGTATTTATGTATTATATTCCTTTTACTTTATTATTGTTTTATTTTAAACACAAGTGGAAGTGTGAATTCCCCTACGGGGATGGATAATCTATCTATCTATCTATCTATCTATCTATCTATCTATCTATCTATCTATCTATCTATCTATCTATCTATCTATCTATCTATCTATCTATATATATATATATATATATATATATATATATATATATATATATATATATATATATATATATGTGTATATATATGTATATATATATATATATATATATATATATATATATATATATATATATATATATATATATATATATATATATATATATATATATATATATATGTGTATATATATGTATATATATATATATATATATATATATATATATATATATATATATATATATATATATATATATATATATATATATATATATATATATATGTATATACATACATATATATGATTATATGTGTGTCATTGCCCTCACAAGTTCCCATTCATTTGGCCCCAGCTCCTGTTCGTTGCCTGATTGATTCCTCTCCTATTTAAACTCATTACTCAAGTCACTGCTGGTCACAAACTCTGACTCTCGTCTGTCTGGTCATCATCTGTATCCTGCTCGACGGTCCCTGAATTCCCAATCATCTCCGGCTCCCTGACTTTTCCCTTCCTTCGACAACGCTCTGATATCCTGCTCCGGCTAGTGACCCGTTTTTGCCCACAGAACACGCTCCGATCGCCTGCCCGGTTACTCGACCCTTTCCGCATTCCGATCACTCCGATCCCATGAGCTCCCTGCTCCTTGTGGCTAGCGAGCACCGGATCGCTGCCGTTTGTTTTCCTGCACCTGACTTCCTCGATTATCCAATAAACTTTTGTACGCGTATGGGTCTACCATCAGTTCTGGTTCTGACAACATATATATATATATATATATATATATATATATATATATATACTCAATATATGTTTATGTACATACAATATATGTATATGTATACATAATGTATATACATACATATAATAATAGTAACGTACCTTCTTCATCAGATACATCAAGGATTTCCGTCATGGTCTCTGGGACGTTGAGTTTGTGTTTTTCTGTCACCGTCTAACATTTGGAAGGGAAACAATTGTAAAAGGTTTCTGACTTTATTGTCTCAAAAATGATAAATCGAAGCAGTTACCGTGGTGGTGGTGATGACTTCTTCAGTGACCACTTTCAGTGTGTCCACCACTGAGATGTAACCCAGACGCTTTGCAATGGATAAAGCTGTGTTTCCGTTCTAAAATGGTAAAGAACATCAGTTTTTTTCTCTTGAATTAAATTTTCCACCCGTTTTTTGCATTTCTCACCACTGTGGTAGCACTTGGTTTGGCCCCGTGCTGCAGCAAAACGTTGATAATGTGTGTGTTCCCCTGTTGTGCTGCCTGGTGGAGAGGCGTGTAGCCATTCTGTAGGATAAACAAACAAAGTATCACACAAATTAAGAACTAATTTTAAAAAAATGGATAATTTGTCAAAGTCGAAGGCTTACAGTGGGACGAATAAGAATTTAGTCAACAGCCAATTGTGCAAGTTCTCCTTTTTAAAAGATTAAAAAGACCTGTAATTGTCATCACGGGTAAACCTCAACTATGAGAGTCGGAATGTGGGGAGAAAACAGAAAATCACATTGTTTGATTTTTAAAGAATTGGTTTCTAAACTAGAGTGAAAAAATAAGTATTTGGTCACCAACAAACAAGAAAGATTTCTGGTTGTTAAAGAGGTCTAACTTCTTGTATCGAGGTAAAACGAGGCTCCACTCATTACCTGTATAATTGGCACCAGTTTTAACTCATTATCAATATAAAAGACACCGTTCCACAACCACCCTTAGTCACACTTCAAAAATCTCCTATGGCCAAGACCAAAGAGCTGTCAAAATACACCAGAGACAAAATTGTAGACCTGGGAAGACTGAATATGCAATAGCTAAAACGGTTGGTGTAAAGGAATACACTGTGGGAGCAAGTGTTAGTAAAAATGGAAGACATACAAGACTACCGATAATCTCCCGCACTGTGGCGTCAAAATTAAAACAACAACGGTGAGCAAAAACCCCAGGACCACACGGGGGCAGGCGAGTTAATGACCTTCAGAGAGCTGGGACCACATTAACAAAGGTTACCATCAGTAACACAATGCGTCACCAGGAACTCAAATCCTACACTGCCAGACGTGTCTACCTGTGGAAGCCAGTACACGCACTGGGTCGTCTGCGGTTTGCTTGAGAGCCTTTGGATGATCCAGAACAGGACTGTGAGAATATGTTACCGTCAGATGAAACCAAAATAGGACTTTTTGGTAGAAACACAGATTCTTGTGTTTGGATGAGAAAGATCACTGAATTGCATCCAAAAAACACCATAATCCCTGTTACCCATGGTTGTGAAAACATCGTGCTTTAAGGCGCGGTCACACAGCCTTTCACGGGCGTATCGAGGCTGAATCACGGCCAGAAATTTCTGCCCGTGAAGGAGACGCTGTTGGACGCTTTGAGATCGCGATAAAGACGAGATACAGCCATGCTTTACACGCTGTAAGAAATTCACACGCGGTCGGCCGCGCGAAAAACTTTTGCGCTGCTCAAAACTTTAGACCACGGGTAACCGCGGGCGGCACACGTGGTACACACGAGGTAAAGACGCGGTACGAACATGCTAGGACGTGCTACGGCCGCGGCCAAGACGTGGTTACACGCGGGTAGGACGCGAAATTTTAGCGGGTAATCGCGGGTGGAGCACGGTCATAGCAGGTTTGTTCTGCGCTTGTATCGCAGTGTTATCACGTGCATTCGCGTGTGTACCGCGTGTAAGCACGGTCAAACGTGATGCAGCTGCGGTTACCCGCGATAAGGACGCGGAACAGTCGTCTGCGTCTGTTTCGCGGGCATACCACGGGTAAACAGCAGGTTTAGCCAATTTTGCACATTTTCCACCGCGTCTGCTTCACAGGCAGAAATTTCTGGCGGTGATTCAGCCTCGATACGCCCGTGAAAGGCTGTGTGACCGGGCCTTTAGGGCTGTTTTTCTGCAAAGGGACCAGGACGACTGATCACTGTAAAGAAAAGAATCACTGGGGCAATGCATTAAGCAATTTTGAGTAAGAATCTTCCATCAGCAAGGACATTGAAGATGAGATGTAGCTGGGTCTTTCAGCATGACAATGATCCCAAATACACAGCTAGGGCAACCAAGGAGGGGCTTCGTAAGAAGCATTTCAAGGTCCTGGAGTGGCCTAGCCAGTCTCCAGGTCTCAACCCTGTAAAAAATCTGTAGAAGGAGTTGAAAATTTGTGTTGCCCAACGACAGCCCCAAAGCATCACTGCTCTAGATGAGATCTTATTTCCCACCACGACTTGCATATTAATTGTTTAAAAATCAAACAAGGTGATTTTCTTGTTTTTTCCACATTCTGTCTCTCATGGTTGAAGTTTATTCATTTTAACAATTACATGCCTCTAATAAATTCATGTGGGAGAACTTGCGCAACTAGTGTGTGACTAAATACTTTTCCCCCCAATGTATATGAGAGACCCGTGCCCTTAAAATCTCTGGACGCTTAGTCTATGAATCTCTTCAACTCATTTTCTTGTCTCACACTTTATTACAACACTGTTAGTCTATTCAGGTACTATGATTGAACATTTTTTTCTCATTCTTCTCTGCCTTACTTCTCTAGCAAAAATAGAGTATCGTACATGAAACCTGGGACAAATGGCCATTTTCACAGGTAAATTAATGACATTTTATCGAGCCCGACAAGATCTAGTGAAAGCCCCTACCCATCACTATTCAGGTTGAAACATATTCTGCGATCCATTAACCCGGATCACAAATTGCTGTGAGCTAGATTCGGCAGAGCGCATTTTTTTTTTTTGCTGACTATACTGTATTTTCATCCAAAATGAACTGCACACATTATCCCCAATCTCATATTGGGCGAGTGAGGACCGGTAAACGGCACTTATGTCGGAAGGCGTTCTGGCCCTCTTAAAACAAAATGCACGGTTATGGCCATGATCCAGTATCCCTAATAGACTTTTGCTAAAACCGTGGGTATGCGAAATACTTCTTATTTTTGTTATTGTGGCTCATCTAAAATGAACTGCACTGTTTTGCCTGTGATCCATTAATCTCAGTGGACTTTTCCTTAGAGCGAGGGCCGAGAGAGCACATTTGTGTCATTCGTGGTAACTCTTTTTTCCTGTTCGTTCCGCCAAAAACAAACAGCATCAGTGCAGCCGGAGGCAGCAGAGCACATGTTAAAAATAGGGCTGCGAAGGGCTACTTTGCAGGTTTGTGAGTGTTTATAAAAGAAAACATGAACAAAATATTAAAATATGGCTTACTTTGGTTTTGGCGTTGACACTGGCACCTTGCTGTAAAAGGAAGTTGACCATTTTGGCATTTCCATAGTGACAGGCTACTATTAGGGGTGTGTAGCCAAGCTGAAGATTGAATAAAAAAAAACATTTTTCACCTCGTCAAACTGATGAGAAACTTTGTAGAACATTCAATGGGCATTCTCTCAAAAGAAATATTGCAGTAGTGACTTTACACCAGCAGGAGACAGAAATCCTACTACTCAGCAAAGATTTATTGTTCTGTTCTGTTGTTCTTTTAAAGCCCCAGAGTGTAAAATTTGACCACTAGATCACACTGTGATATCTGGTGTGACCAGTACCAAAAAGCACAAAGTGGTGGGAAATATGGCAGCGACCTAAGTGAGGAGCAGGCACTGGATATTACAAACTCTCCATTCGAGTATTATTTTTTAATTATCTAAATAATGAAATCATGTATTTGAATAATGTTTGAATAATGTATATGTGTTTTTTAAATGTATATATACACATGTGTGATGTTATATTTTGTCCATCAATACTCGTTAATTAATGACTGATGCTATATTTTTGTGCTTTGCCTAAATAAAGCCACAATTGATAGTTAACATATAAAGAAAAGTGTAAAAAAGCAAATCCAGTATATTCAGCGTGTCCACCGTTTCTGTTAGACAGACATTTTCAGCCCTAAAAAGAATGAAAACGACAGGATAAGCTCGACATTTAGCATTAGCTTCAACGACAATAGAAATGAACACCTTGAATGAAGTGAAACCTTCTTGAAAAAATAAAAGAGCGTGGATTTTGTGTTCGAATAGAAAATAATTTTGGTGAGTACAACGTGGCGGTATTCCTAAATAATACTGCAATTTTTTGATGTTATTATTGATGCATTTTTATGTATCACAGCTGTAGTTGCAATAACGATTTTATAGCCATAAAATAGTTATTAAGGGTTGGATTGATTCGGCAAAACATTCAACCTAAAAAGATACAGTAAATATAAATATAAAAAGAAAAAAGAACAAAAACTGTGGAACGAAAAAAAGAGAAAACAAAAAAGCATTTTCCCTTAATCATTATATTACGAATAATAATGTAAAGTTATGTACAAAATGAATTAATAAAGAGAAATAGAAAAATATTTATTATTCTACTAAATTATAGTATAATTTTTTTTAACTCTACCACAAGATGTCGCTGTGTTGTGTAACTCATTCAAACTTTGACCCTTATTCATACTAAGCAACTTTAATTTCAACTTCAAGGAACTCTGAATCTCCGAAAATTAATCAAAAAAATGTTGATTAAAACATTGACTGGCTACAGCAAATAATCAATGTAATACAAAAATAAACTTTACATTTGTTATTCAAAACACATCACAAATCACGGGAAACAAATGAAAACAATTCAAAGATGTACAAAAAATAAGATACAAAACAAGTTTAAACTCTCAAAGTCAATAAGACAGAATCCCAGGGGAAAATGTGTGTCCTTTGCGAACTAACTGGCTAATTGAGCCAGAGTGAAAAGGCGTGTGTAAACTGCACGGTCCGCCACTGATTTATTATATCTGTGTGGGTGTGTGTGTTTGTGTGTGTGTGTGATAAACTATGACTGCTTTACAACGAAATGCCACATGTACCTTTGTTTGCTGGTCAAGGTTAGCATCATGTTTGGCTAACACTTCTGCAGCGCTAACCTTGTCCTCTTGAGCTGAGAGATGCAGAGGAGTCAGTCCACTCTGCAAAACAAAAAAAGACATTGTGTGAGAAACTATGATTGATTAAGCAAGCATATAAGTATCTGTTGTACCTTTGTGGCTGTGTTGGCGTGAGCACCTTTGCCCAGGAGCAAGGCAGCCATTTCGGCATGTCCCTCCTGTGCAGCCAAGTGAAGCGGACTGACGCCCTGCTTGGTCAGAACGTTGGTCTCGGCACCGTACTGCAACAGCGCTAGTGCGATGTTAGTTTGGTTCTTCTTGGCTGCAATGTGGAGGGGAGTGTAGCCATTCTGTAAGAAAAACAAAGCAGTCACTTTGCAGTGTTTTCCATATGAATGTAGATTCTGGCGGGACGTCAAGGTTTAATTGGAACCGCCAGAGTCTCGTAAACTTTTTATAAAAAGCATTATAAAAAATATGTAATTCCTGCAAGCCTTTGGAAATACCTTGCGTCTTGGTGAGACTACTATGCGCTTCATTTCTATATGAACCGTAGGGAAGCAGTGTGCATTACTATCGTACTACATAATATTACATCCACACAATGTTGTTCGTATAGTGAGAATAATTTACCAAAAATTATAAAATATATTACAAGCAAGCACTGCGTACAAATGCTTTAAAGCCCTAGTATGTAATATTTGACCAACTGATCTCTAATGCCAACGAAAACCAGTGCCAAGGCATGCAGAAGACGACAGACAAACACGATGGCTACCGAAGGGATAGTTCATGTATTTTTGCCAGGTATTCAAATCAATTTTTATATTTTTTATACTGAATGAAAGTATTTGTACCACCAGGTGGTGGAGGATTTAAGTTTTGTCAGTTTTAATTTTACTTGTGGCCATTTTTTTCCTTTGCTGCGTAATAAAAGATTGGATACAATGAATTTATATACAAAAAATTACATATATTAAATTGCAGGAATTAAAGACCTACCTGTGCCTTTTATATGTTTTAACAGCAAAAGACTTTATGTTATCACCACAAGATTATTTTCAACAAAAAATATGAAAGCCACAAATGATGAAATGCGTATTGTACATTTTGGAACAAAATCCTTTTTTCCTTAGAGATTCAGGATTTAGTATCAGTATTGTCACACATACGGTACTGCCAGTCATTTTTGTGGTCCCGATCATCTCTAAAGAGTAGTATGACGTTGCACCCTGAAAAACAATGGCGACCACATGATGACGGTGCTGTATCTGAGTCAGATCAGGAGGCTTCTCCTGCTACTAGTAAGCATGGAAAGCGCTATTTGTATCATCCGTTTCATGTGGGAGGGATCAGACCCCAATCCAAAAAAATGTCTGGGAGAAGATGGGCGCCTCCAGGCTGTACTTGCCTAAGACATACAGTGGCTTGCGAAACTATTTGGCCCCCTTGAACTTTGTGACCTTTTGCCACATTTCAGACTTCAAACATCAAGTTATAAAACTGTAATTTCTTGTGAAGCATCAACAATAAGTGGGACTTAATCATGAAGTGGAACACACTTTATTGGATATTTTAAACTTAAAAAAAGAAAAAGAAAAAGTGGGTGTGCAAAATTATTCAGCCCCATTGAGTTAATACTTTGTAGCACCACCTTTTGCGGCAATTACAGCTGCAAGTCGCTTGGGGTATGTCTCTCTGTGTTTTGCACAACGATAAACTGATATTTTTGCCCATTCCTCCTTGCAAAACCGCTCGAGTTCAGTGAGGTTGGATGGAAAGTGTTTGTGAACAGTTTGTTTTCAGTTCTTTCCACAGATTCTCAATTGGATTGAGGTCTGGACTTTGACATGGCCATTCTAACACCTTGATGTTTATTGGCAGTAGTGCCCCTACAACCCTGGCAATTAAGGGATCTGTCAGCCGGGATATGAATGCAATTTTGAATAACTTTTAGATTTCTCATTATATAAATGATCGCAAACGTCATGACGTGTATTTGTCAGTCAGATCGAATCATGGCCAGTCAGCCCCTACCCCCGTGCTAAAGCGCAAACTCCCGCTTACACATTGCTACTTGGTTATTGCTCCACACTTGCAAAGATGACATTGGGTTATTTGTGATGGGATTTGACACACCTCAACAGAGGTTTCAAGGGGGCACAGACCTTAAAGAAGGAATTTTTGATATCAACACGTTTGTTGACATTTAGTTTCCACCACCACGTCAGGTTTGTTTGTTCTGTGGTCACTTTGATCCATGCATTTTCAATTTCCTGTTCTGCCTGTTGTTTCTAGTTTCTTGTTTGGACACTTTGTTTGTTGCTAAGGGCCCGGTCACACAGCCGTTTGCGTCTGTATCGCGGCTGAATCACGGCCAGAAATTTCTGCCCGTGAAGCAGACGCTGTTGCCAGCGGTGGAAAATGCGCAAAATTGGCCAACCCGCTGTTCATCCGTGGTATGCCCGCGAAACAGACGCCGGCGGCTGTTCCGCTTCCTCATCGCGTCAGTTCCACGTCCTTTCCGCGTGTGGACCACTGGTATAAAAGCTGCCGAGCCGGGCTGTAGAAATCATAACCGCTCAAGACACAGTCCCGTGAAGATCAAGATTTCAAGCTATGGCACCGAAGAAGAAGCCAATATGTTATTATTGTAATAGTTTTTCATTTTTAGTTTATTATCTTGTTATGAAATGAACAGAAATGTCAAGAAATAAAAATGGATTAAGACGAGGTCACTACGGTGACGGGGATCCATGTTCACCCCTTGACGTCTCGAGCACAATTGACGTGTGCTCGGCAAATCGCGCTGAATATACGCGGAGAAAGGCGTTTGACCGTCACACGCGTTACACACGCTAATTCACGTGATTCAGCAGCGATACAGACGCAGAACAAACGTGCTATGACCGTGCTCCACCTGCGATTACCCGCTAAAATTCCGCGTCCTACCCGCGTGTAGCCGCGCCCTGGCCGCGGCTGTAGCACGTCGTTCCGCGTCTGTACCGCGTCATATCCGCGTGTGTACCACGTGTGCTGCCCGTGGTTACCCGTGGTCTAAAGTTTTGAGCAGCGCAAAACTTTTTTGCGCGGCCAACCGCGTGTAATTTCTTGCCGCGTGTAAAGCACGGCTGTATCTCGTCTGTATCGCGATCTCAACGCGGGCAACAGCGTCTGCTTCAAGGGCAGAAATTTCTGGTCGTGATTCAGCCGCGATACAGACGCAAACGGCTGTGTGACCGGGCCCTAAGATAGCTAATTTGCTACTGGTCTGTTATTAAAAACAATCCCTTGTTTTGAGCACCTCTGCCTGCAGTTCTGGCCTCCCCCACATGGAACATTTTGGCCCGCCCCACCTGCACCGTGATTAGACGGCTGGGCGAAATGTGGCACTGACGACCAGCGCATTTTCCCAAGTTGAACATGATTAAACTTTCGGCGACCTGAAAATTTCTTTGTGCGCCGAGCGTTCGTTGAAGAAAACCTGCCCAGCAGCCTCTCGCAATTCCTTTGCAAGCAATTAAAAAAAATTCCTCAGATTAGGAAGACTCTTTGGTGAACGCGGGGCTTAACTGTAGCTCGTAAGTTGTCTGTTACAATTACCTGCTTGAAGAAGAAATAGCATCCTGTCATAGCATCAATCACAAACGCAGCAGTACAGATATTTAATACTAACCAATACAACTATTATATTATAATAAATAATATTGGTGATATGGTCTGTTTACTCGCTAAAGGTCGTTGGGGCGACCGGGAGGGTGTGTCTTGGGCAAGTACAGCTTGGTGGCGCTCATCCTTCTCATGCCAGTTTTTGTGGGTTGAGGTTTGGTCCCAAATGTGAAACAGATAGTAATGTTTTTTTCATAGTTACCAGTAGTAGGCGAAGCCACCTGAACTGACTACAGATACAGCATCTTCATCATGTGGTACTATACCATAAAGCATCGTCATCGGAACAACACTGGTTATCATTAGTTGAATTAAATGACGAGCAGATTTTTCTTTTTGGTCTGCATTCATGGTCTGCATTTACATAGTGCTTTTAGAGTCACTGAAGACCTCCCAAAGTGCTTTACAATGTGCTTCACACTTTCCGTTTTACACACACTAACTAACCGATAGCGGCGTCAGCCATGCAAGGCAACTACCCGCTCATCGGGGGCACTAGGGATTCAGTGTCTTGCCCATAGACACGTCGACATATAACTTGGAGGAGCCAGGAATCGAACATGCAACCTCTTGATTCCAGCGCTTTACCCCCTGAGCTACTGCATGCAGCCCAATTATACTCCTGTTTGGCATTAAACTCCTGTATGTTTTACCATGTTTTTTGGGTGTGACTTCTTTGTTTTGTCATTGCCTTTCCCAACTGGTGTATTTATGTTTCAAAGATTATCAAGGGCACACATTCATCTTGGATGTAGCTTATTGATTTTGCTCTTAGACTGCACCAGATCGATGTGTTTGAAATTAAGTTGTATAAAATATTCTTCGGAGAGCATGCCCCTGGACCCCCTTAGACTCTCCACCCACCAGGGCCACACACATTGCGATAGGTAACACTGCGTTGTAAGGATATGGTCTAGGATTGAGTCCTGACCTTTGCTGTAGCATGAGGAGAGGCCCCTTTGTCCAGCAGTAAGAGTGCTACCTCCTGGTTGTCATAATGTGCCGCTACGTGCAGTGGTGTGAGCCCGTTCTGCAAGAACAAGTGTTTGGTTACACAATAGGCAAATACACTGCAATTATTTATGTATTTATTTATTGTAATTTATTTTGGCTCTCGTAAACTCTTCCATGCACGTTGATAAATATAGGTTTGACATACTTAAGTATTCAGTAAGACTTAAGATGAGCAATATTACATATCTTGTAATACAGCGCAACACAAAAAAAGATGAATACAAAAATATATATTTTGTACAAATATTTTAAGTTATTCTTCTGTATTTGGAACTTTCTTTCCGCTACAGTATACATTACCCTTAACCCTAACCCTAACTATACTTTTCATTTGAAAAATCATACAGTACTTAAATATCCATCCATCCAATATCTGCACCGCTTATCCTCAGTAGGGTCGCGGGGGTGCTGGAACCCATCTCAGCTGTCTTCGGGCAGTGGGCAGGGGACACCCTGAACTGTTTGCCAGCCAGTTGCAGGGCACACAGGGACAGACAATTCGCTTGCTCATTCACACCTAGGGACAATTTGGACCTGCCAATTAACCTGACATGCATGTTTTTTGGAATGTGGGAGGAAACTGGAGTGCCCGAAGGAAACCCACGCAAGCACGGGGAGAACATGCAAACTCCACACAGGAGGTTAGATCTCATGACCTCAAAACTGTGCCGCATACGCGCTTACCACTGCGCCGCTGTGCTGCCCCAGTAGTTAAATTATTTTTAATAATTTAAAAAAATAAAAACATATGAATAAATAAGAAATTCATATTACTAAAATATTTCTATATTAAATTTCATAATATTTATGTAATTATATTATTATTCAATTTTATTTCTTGTTTTGGTAAAATAATACAACAACAAAAATAACGCAATTTTCAGACAGCTTTGCTATTGCTTTACAGTTTTACAGAGCTTTACAGAGTTGTTTTGTTTTTGTATTTTATTAGGAAGTACAAGTGAAAATATATCAAAATATATCAAAACAACAAAATAATACTTTGGCAAATTTTTAATTGGGGAATGATTATATTTTAAGTATGCAAATCATAAATAATACAGGAAACGTGGCTTTTATTATTCAATATTTTACATAAACACTGACAGATTAGGAATTCTGCATGTACGTATTTTCATGTCATAACCAAATTGTTTTGACAAATAAATATACCAGAAAATGCTATTATCTCACCTTGCCTGCATCATCGGGAAGAGCTTTGCGTTGAAGTAGTAGTTTTGCCACATCAAGGCTTCCGTACTTAGCAGCAACATGTAACGGAGTAAATCCTTTCTATAGTAGCAGGGAGAAAAACACATTTAAAACGTAAATGGGAGACATACCTCTCTTTATTAAGACAGTGAAGGAAAAGCCCAGTGAAATGGCAAGCAACCTAATCGAACAGCAAATCAAGGACCTTCAGTGCTAGAATACTCAATTGCCTGTGAGAAACTAGAAAGTGCTAGAAACACTCCCAAAGGCCTAAAGTACTACTGTGTAATTATTCACGGAGATCGGTTCAGTCGTTTCGGAGCCTATAAGCCCCATACGAACACACACCCACGCAAGCAAATTGTGATTTAGGGAATAATTATAGATGGATCTTTTTGTTTTTCTCCATTCTCTAAAAAATTTTTCCGGTACGGTGAATAAAATCGAATGCCTCCTCTTATGTTATTCATACCACTGTTGGTCTAGTGGTTAAGATTTGACGCACTCACCTCTGCGACCCGATTCGATTCCTGTTGCATCCAATGTTTTGCAATTGTGGTCAGCAATTTGATATTACTCTAAAACATTGTGTGTAATGCTCACCCAAACTTTGAGTTATATTTTAGGTTAAAACAAAGAATTGTGTTTTGCATGAAAAAAATTATGTACATTTTCTGGGCATTTAAAACAATTAAATATTCCATTAGTCTGGCTCTCGGCTTCTGTATGAATCTTTGATTAGGTTCTCTTTTCATTTCACTTTGACACACCGCTATCAAGCAATTTCACTTTGCGATCCCCACCTCAGAATGGAATATTCTTTTATCCTGGGTGCAGTGGGTAGAGTTACCAAAATTTTGACTCAAGTAAATGTACTGTTACTTCAGAATAATGAGATTCAAGTAGAGGTCAAAAGTATTCATCTAAATAATTACTTGAGTAAAAGTAATTGGTGAAAAAAAATATTCAAGTACTGAGTAACTGTCTTATTGTTTCATTCAATTTGATCATCAAATCATCAAAGTCCATCCAATCAATTAGAAATTAAATTTAATTTAAAAATGAATTAACAGAAACAAGTACTTTAATAAATAATAATAGAGTAAATCAAACAAATAAATTAAGCACAAGTATCACATTTAAAACTGAGCTTTCAAAAGGCTAACAAGCTATCCCAAGGGTCAGACAACCAAAATGTTGAAAGACCCATATTAGACCCCAAAAATGAATAGCCTTGTATGAGCCTTGTAATGAATTTTAACACATGCTGAATGTATTAATATTAGCTTACTATCAAAAAGACTACGTTA
This sequence comes from Urocampus carinirostris, assembly GCF_059441175.1. Taxonomy (NCBI): domain Eukaryota; kingdom Metazoa; phylum Chordata; class Actinopteri; order Syngnathiformes; family Syngnathidae; genus Urocampus; species Urocampus carinirostris. Next base: position 41,493,340 of record NC_142356.1, on the reverse strand, counting down.
GATGTTGGATGATGTGACTACTCTGTTGTATGACAGACGCCTCAAGTTTAACTTTGTTCTTGTAATAATGAATTACGGAACATTTAATTGTTTTGATAAATTTAAATAAATTAAATTAGAAAATCAAATTTTTTATATTTTTACCAATCCTCAAAACAAAAATGACAACAGTATAGGCCCCTTATCTGGGAAACAAAAAGAGAGCAATAAAACACATCATGCATTTATAAAATAAAAATAGCAACCTTTTGAAAAGGTAAAGTAAATAAAATCCCATTAATACAGTTTAAGTTCAATTTATGTGCAGTTATTTTTCTTTGGGGTTTATGGCAGATCACACACACACACTCGGGTTTGCTACCTGCCTGACTTGTTATGCTGCGCTTTTTTGAAGGGCGGTGTTTAGCCTGTATATCGACTCTCACTCAGGGGGATACGGCTAAGAAAACCAGCCAAGGAGAAACATGCATACTCACTTGGAGGGGATTTAAGTATCGGGTTCAATGTTGCCTAATGTAACAGAGTAAGAGTACAGTTTCTTCATCACAAATCTACTCAAGTAAAATTAAAAAGTGTAGTGATTAAAAATAATCCAAGGAATACAAAATGTCCCAAAACCTACACAAGTAAATGTATTCGATTAAATGTAACCCGTTAGTACCCCCCTCTGCCCAGTATCTACTTAAAAAAATCTTTTTTTTTCAAAACTTTTGTGTTTGTGTTACTCGCCTTAGTGGCCATGGAGTGTGAAGCGCCAGCCTCCAGAAGCACGGCGGCCGTCTCTACTTGACCCTCCCTTGCCGAAATGTGGAGGGGGGTGTAACCGTTGACAGTTGCTGCATCCGGGTGAGCCATATGCTGCAACAGCAGCTGGACGATGTCCGTTTTCCCTAATCGTGATGCGATGTGGAGTGGAGTTTGGTCCTCCTGTGATTAAATTGAGATGGGGTCGGGAACAATCCACAGTTGAGAACGATGGAGTTCTTCTTGAAACGTGCAAATGTTAACAGTCAGCGTAAACTCACCCTGGCCATTGCATCCACCAGCGATCCGTTCCTCAGTAAACAGCGCACCACTTCCATCTGGCCTGCCCGGGCTGCCATGTGGAGGGCCGTCTCACCTCGCTTTTGACACAAAAAGTCATTACACAAGGTGGAAAATTAGAATCAGAGAGAACTGAATGGATCAGTGAAAGCCTAGATTCTATTGCACTGCTGTTTAATTTATTTAGATGTCTGTATCAAATCTTGAATCGTTTTTTTCATGAAGAAAATCCCAGTTTCAAATAAGACTGGGTGTCAAATCAAACTTCATAAGTAACGCTTTAACCAGTATAGGTACGGATACCTGCCTCTTTTTAAGGCTTTGATACCCTCAACAATGGCTGATAGCAATTTTAGGTTTTGCTGTTTTACAATCAGCAACTAAAAATTACAGAGATTTTGTCCAGAAAATTATTTTACAATTGGATTTAATTTTAGCTTTGGGAACGGTTTTCACATTCCAGTAGAAATTGTTATAAAATAAGGGGCCGGTCACACAGCAGTTTGCGGCTGAATCGCGGCCAGAAATTTCTGCCTGTGAGGCGGACGCTATTGGACGCTTTGAGATCGCCATACAGACGAGATACAGCAGTGCTTAACACGCGGTCGGAAATTCACACGCGGGTGGCAGCGCAAAAATGTTTTGCGCTGCTCAATTCTTTAGAGCGCGGGTACACAGCCTTTCACGGGCGTATCGAGGCTGAACCACGGTCAGAAATTTCTGGCCGTGAAGCAGACGCTGTTGGGCGCTGTTGGACGCTTTGAGACCGCCATATAGACGAGATACAGCAGTGTTTTACTCGCGGTCGGAAATTCACACGCGGTTGGCCGTGCGAAAAAGTTTTGAGCTGCTCAAAACTTTGAGCACGTGTTAACCGCGGGCGGCACACGAGGTAATGACACGAAAATGACGCGGAACGACGTGCTCTGGCCGCGGCCAGGGCGTGGTTACACATCGGTAGGACGCGAAATTTCAGCGGGTAATCGTGGGTGGAGCATGGTAATAGCATGTTCTGCGCCTGTATCGCGGTGTTATTACGTGAAATTAGCGTGTTACGCGTGTGACGGTCAAACGCCTTTCTCACCGTATATACAGCGTGATTTGCCGAGCACTCGTCAGTTGTGCTCGAGACGTCAAGGGGGTGAACATGGATCCCCGTCACCGTAGAGACCTCGTCTTAATCCATTTTTATTTCTTGACATTTCTTTTCATTTCATAACAAGATAATAAAATAAAAATGATGCGTAGGAGTCGGATTTGGGCACAACACCGGCTCGGGAGCTTTTATACCCGTGGTCCACACGAGAAAATGACGCGGAAATGACGCGATGAGGAAGCGGAACAGTCGCCGGCGTCTGTTTTGCGGGCATACCACCGATGAACAGCGGGTTGGCTAATTTTGCGCATTTTCCATCGCGGGCAACCACGGGCAAAAAAAAAACCGCAAAATTTTAGCCGTGATTCAGCCGCAAACGGCTGTGTGACCGGCCCCTAAGTAACAATCATCTGTTCAATATTTTCTGTTGCAAAGAATTTTTACAAAAAAATATACACAATAAAACAATTTTTTTTTGGCTTCGGAATTAGTTTTTTTTAAAGACAAAAATACAGTATTATGTTTTCAAAAGAAAAAATGTGTTTCTACCTCCTAGAAAAATAAGTTAAGTAAAGTAAAAAAACAAAAACAAAACATAAATGAATAAAAATTAGAATGACGAAAACAACTACCAGATGAACAAGGTATATATTTGTTGTTGTTTTTTGTTTCATTTCTTGGTAATTTTAAAAAGAAATCAAAAATACCATTGTGGCATTTGTTTGTTAACTATATTGTTTGAAAAATAAAAATAAAATGTCCTAAACAAAGATTGTATAATCATTAATAAACACATAAAATAAATTAATAATTTTAAAACCTCATATTCGAAATGAACAAAATGACCTGCAACTAAAACAAGATTCATGTATTTTCTGTTGATTTTTTTTTCTTTTGGTTGTATTTTATTGGGAGGGAATTGGGATGAATATTTGGTATTAAAAGTTGAAAATGAGTACTTGTCAGCCTGAAAAAAACCCGAATGGGAATTCCATCCTTCTTTTTTCAATCATCCGTTTTAACAGTCAGAAACTCACAATGTTGCGGACATCTGGGGAGGCTCCGTTCTGCAGTAGAAGCAGGACAATGTTGAGGTGGCCCATAAAGGCAGCGACATGAATGGGAGTCAGGCCAGACTGAAAACATTTTTTTTTCAAAACTTATTGTCATTTTTACTCAACATCAACTTGCGGAACAAAACATAACAAAAAATCGGAGACATTCCTAGCTCTCACCTCAGTAATAGCTTGGATGGACGCTCCGTATTTCACCAACAATTCCATTACTTTGACTCTGTTCTTTTTACAAGCAATATGTAGTGGAGTGAATCCATTCTGATAAAGGAGAGAAAACATGCATTTTAAACGAAAAATCCACAATCCCTGTTTTTTACCTCAGCATACCAATTAGATCTGGCTTCTGGTGAATGATACCAACAACTTGTTTTTTTTTAACTGCAAAAATAACACACACAAACATTTTTTTGGGAGGGGGGGTCTTTATTTTGTGTACATTTATCATAACATTAGACAGCTTCATTGAAGATGTCTCCAAAAAGAGTGTTGGAGCTTGACTTTATCAATCAATCGAACCTTACTTACTAGTTGTTAGTCATAACAAGAAATTGTTAAGCGCACCGTAACACTGGCTTTTTTTTAGTAAAATCACACACGTGCTTGGGGTTTTCTTTTGTTCTAAGATGATGTTTTTTCCCGATGAAAACTAAAAAAATCGGGGCAAAAGAATGCTTGTGTTCTTAAATTGACAATGTTGATTGTCAATTTAAGATTATTGATTATTTGTGGTGCACTAGTCCCATCTGCTGGGCACTTGCACTAACAGCAGGGTTGATGTGAAATTTCTTTTTAAGTGATATTGTCCAAAAAACACTTGACTTAAAATTGTGTTCTAAAATGCGACTACAAAAAAACGCACATACTCCTATTTATAAAACATGATTTTCAATGTGGGCGGCAGGGGAGCGCAGTAGTCACTGCGCACAGTTCTGAGGTCATGGGATCAAACCTTTCAGTGTGGAGTTTACATGTTCTACCCGTGCTTGCATGGGTTTCCTCCGGGCACTTCGGTTTCCTCCCACATTCAAAAAACATGCATGTCAGGTTGATTGGAGGGTCCAAATTGTCCCTAGGTATGAATAAGCGAGTGAATTGTCTGTCTCTGTGTGCCCTGCGACTGGCTGGCAACGAGTTCATGGTGTCCCCTGCCCACTGCCCAAAGATAGCTGGGATGGGCTTCAGCACCCCCACGACCTTACTGAGGATAAGCGGTGCAGATAATGGATGGATTTTCAATGTTTGGCAACTCTGATTATAACAAGTGTTGCAATACAGAATGTCACACGTGCCTCACCCAGGATACTGTAAATAGATGATGTTTTCCTTATAAAGAGAAGTTATCAGAGCTGCACATTTTTTTTAGCTATAATAAACAAAATAAAATATACAAATTCTGATGAAACTACATCAGGCAAATGTAAGGTTTGGCCAAATATGGGTGTGGAGGTCTTTTATAGTGGTGCAAATTTATGGAAGTGATAGGCTAAAAGGTTACAAAATTAAATGTGTACACTACACTAGTACAGCAAGGTAACAGTATTGTGTCAGATTAAAACCCTCGTTTGCAGATGTCGTTCTTAATCAATGAATTACATAGAGAAATAATGGCATCGACCTTAAGTACATTCACCAAAACTTGGGAGTTTGGGAGTATTTTGCCTGAAATGGATGGATCAATGAATGAATGGATAAAGGCCTAGGGCCTCATTTATAAAACCGTGAGTCGGAAGGACCACTAAAAGTGTCGTACGGAGGGAACGTAAGAAGTGCGTGCAAAGAAAAATGTCATGCCTGTTTCTCTTTCTAAATCACACAACTCCAAACTTGGCACATGCCTATGAAAGGCCGGGGAATGCTCTTGAATATTAAAATCACTTTGAAGTCTCCCGTGTGCCACATCCTCAAGCAGGGTCAGAGATGAGCCACTCGTCTTCCCATATTGAGAGAGTGTGTCTTTTTATATGCAGCCATCTCTGAATTGTCGAAATAGCTGGAGGTGAGAGAATACCCTGATTGTAGCCTACTTAACCAGTTGACATGCCATGACATTTTAGTCTTCAATGAAAACTATTAAATGGGTGATTATTGTTTGCAGCAACATTTAGGTGTCATGATTTAAAAAAAGACTATCCTATGTTTCATGTTTTTATGATTATATTACAATACTATTATGATTAACATTAAGAAACACATAGTGGCCAAGCTCATAGATGGATACAATAATAAAACCTTGTTTTCTTAAAGAGTGTCTCTGAATGTTTTCCACCCTGCAATTTCCAAAAATACATCTTACCCAAAAATAGTTTGTAAACACATAAAACTATACTATTTGAAGGTATTATTATTATTATTATTATAATATTAATCAAATGTATTATTAATATACATATTAATATTGATATTAGTATAACTATCATTATTATTATCATTAGTAGTAGTAGTAGTGGTAGTAGTAGTAGTAGTAGTAGTTATAATAAAATTAATATTAATATCACCCGTAAATTTCCCTCCCTGTTAGGTACCCACACCAATCTGTAAGGTTCATAGAGCTAACCGGATGGAACCGAACATGAAAGATTTATTTTTTAGCTTATCTAGCTGTAGCTCTTTAGCTAATCAACTTTCACCTAGCTAACTTTCAACAGAGTAACAAAACTTTAATAACTAAATCTAATATGTTAAAAAAAAATGTACTCAATAAACCTTTTCCATAATTTGCCATAACACAGTAAAACTGTGAGAGTGACTCGTACCAGTATAACACATTTAAAATCAAATAAAAATTAAGCAAAGAAAAAGCTGAAGATTACCTTTTTTCCACAGTATAACTCCCACCAAAATTGTATGGAATTTTTATGTAATTGTATTTTAGGGGGAAATTCAGCACATTCTATCAGGGTGAATAATCACGACTGGGATTTGTAAAATTTTAACACAATAGCAAGTAAAAATATAAATTCACAAAATATAATTGCATAACCAAATTAAGTTTAGAGTAGTTTATTAAATTATTGGAGAAAAGAAATGACTTTAAAATTTTATGACCGAGACCTCTTGAGGAAGTTGATTACGCAATAAAATTGAACATGTGTGTCACCAAAAAGTTAATCTAAAATACAAAATAATATTTGAGATGAACTTTATTTAGGGTTAAATGATTGTAAATGCTTATAGTGAATAAATAAAGCACTTTTTATAAACATGTTGAAGGTTTTAGAGAAAAATCTGGTTAAGGGAAATAAGTGAATATGAAATGTTGCTTCAAATAGATAAATAATAACCCAAATACTAGTAATTATTAATTTATTTCTAGGTTTTTGTTTGTGCTCCAGGTTATGCCTCTTACTTCATTTTTTTCAAACAAACTCTTTATATGTGTTATGTGAAAAGTATTATTTGATATTTTGGGCACAAAAGTATTGATTTCAGATATGTTTTTTGGTTTCATCCATCTGCCGTCTGTTTGTAGTTTCCAATTTCTCCAGATTTTCTGCCATACCTCCCGTTTTTTTCTAAATACCAAGCATTGCTTACAACATAAAACATTTTTTTTTTTTGCGTGCGTAGTATTTTATAATGAGGACCCTGATGTTAAATGTTGAAAAATTTACATACCAGAGCTCTAGCATTGGGATTGGCCTTCTTATCCAGCAGCAGCTTGGTGACCCGGTAGTGTCCGCAGTGTGCCGCCACGTGCAGTGCTGTAAGGTAGTCCAGGGTGACGTCATCTACCGGAGCTTTGTCCTGCAGCAGGAGCTTCACACACTCCACGTGGTCGCCCTGGGCTGACATGTGCAGCGGTGACAAGCCATTCTGAAAGGATAGAGGGAAATGTAGAAAACGATAAGATATTAATTGTTGGTCCTGTTCACTGTTGTGATTTGATGTCACTTTAAGGTTCTGTTCAGTCGTGTCCTATGTTCCTGCATGGAGCCATTGCTTATAAAATGCTGGACTACTTGTGATTCCAAGAGCCAAGAAGAAATCCAAGGGCTCGAGAGTGTTCTCCATTTTGGTCCCCTTGCTTTGAGATGCTCAGCCCCCTGAGATAAGATAGTGGAAGTGATTAAATCTAGACTTAAGACGCTCTTATATTTGATTTATTTTATTTTGTTTCCCTGTCCTTTCCTGTTGCATGGCTGGTAGCGAAGTGAGGTAAAGGACCCACCTGGATAAGTCAGCGGACCAGCAGCTGGACTTGAGACATGTCATCATCTGCATTGACAAGCTGGTTGAGATAGAAATCTGCGTCGTTGCTGTCTTGGACTTCTCGAGCCATTTTAGTTATTTAATTTATATTTGCCGTCAACTTGATTTGTTTATTGTTGGCCAAGTAACATCCATTGTAACCTGGTCATTCTGAAAGCGGGATTACCTTGATGTTGGCCCATTCTCAAGGATTCTTTGTTTTCCTCATGTAAGGGTTTTTCAGTTTTTATTTGCCCATATGCTGTGAAGTCCTTTAGGACTTTTTGTGATTAAGGGCTATACAAATAAATGTGACTGGAATTAATGTTCATTGCCGTCAATAGCACAAAATGAGTCAATTACCTTCGTTCTGGCTAAAATTGGGGCTCCCTTCTCCAGTAGAAGCTCCACTGCTCCGTCGTGTCCACTCCTGGCTGCACAGTGAAGAGGTGTAAGACCATCCTAAAATAAGAGAGAGATTGACGGACAACGTTGGTACAATGGAGGTAAATGACTATGCTGTTGTTTTTTGCAAAATCCAGTGATGTCTCACTCTGGTTTTGGCATCAATCTGAGCTCCTCGGTCCAACAACAGGGCCACCATGTTAGTGTTGCCTCTCTTTGAGGCCACGTGCAAAGGCGTGATTCCATTCTAAACAGGACAGATGAGAATACGTTGGGAATAATGTTGCAAGATGAAAGCGACTATTATATGGTAACAGGCATTACAAGTAATTAAATTGAGTCAACGCGTAAATAAATCCTCATTATTCGACTGATATTTTTATCTAATATGTATTTTTGTGATGTTACTGGACTTTATTCTTATTTTTTTAGTTTGAAGTGTAGAGCTGCAAGTATTAAGTAAGCAAGTCAGAGAAAAATAATCCTTCTAACTGTGAGAAAAATTACCTGCATACATAAGAACATTTTCTTTACTTTTTATTTCTACTGTTATTATTTTGATTTTGATTCTTCAGTGTGAAGCATTGAGGGGAAAACATCAAGCATACATAAAATATACATCTTTATATATGTTATTTTACCGTTACATTAATTTTTGAATGAAAGAATCAACTGAGTGTCATAACAAAAAAAATGGTAAATTTAAAAAAAAACAATACCACAAAATTATTTACAAATACCACAAGAGAACTGGACTCACATAGATTATTTTGTTTTATTTTATTTGTCTATATTTTTTACTAGTTGCATTAATTTGTTTTAGATTTATTTTTTGCATTGTGTAGCTGCAAACTATCATGATCAGTAATGTGATTCACCTGTGCCCGCTCATTTGGCGCCAACTGCCGTGGATTCTGACTGGCTCACTGTCACTATTTGAACCCAGGCCTGTCAATCCCCTGTTGTCAGTCCGTCTGCGAACCTCAGTGAATAAGGGCAAGCCTTTTTCGATCCAGACTCCCACCTGTCCCGTTTTTGATCCCGTCTGTCCGACCCGTTTTCATTGTGACCACGTCTGCTCTCCCGTCCCGACTTACGACCCGTTTTTGATCCCGACCACGTCTGCTTTCCTGTCCCGGCTTATGACCCGTTTCTGACCTCGACCACGTTTTTGTCCTCCTGTCCCGGCTATCGACCTGTTTTTCCGTCCTTGACACCGGCATCGCTCGCTACGGAAAGATCCACTTCCGTGTTCGGATCACAATCCGAGTACGAGAGTGACTTGCTTCCCGCGCCTAGTGAACACCGGATCGTGGGCGCAGCCCTTCCTCTTTCCTTTAATACAACTTGTGAGAAACGTAACGCAATTGGGTTCTGTTTCCGTTCTGGTCCTGACACATCATAGAAGAAAACCCAACAAATTAAGAAAAATAATCATGAAAATTAACACATTTTACTTTTCATTTTTCACAACCTTTTAAGCACAATTTTCTACTGGACTTTTAGCATTGTGGAGCTTTAATGAAAAATAAATTAAAATGATTTATCTAATATTATATATTATGTATAAAAAAACATCATCATTTCCCTTATGTTGTTTTTCTTGTATTTACCATTTTTTTAACGCATAAAAAAAATTGAGGAAAAGCATAGTCGTACAAGAAAATAAAACCTAAAATGAGCAAAGTTATCCGTCAACCGAACAACAGGATTTACATGTGTAATTTATTTATTATTTTTTTGTTGCAGTCATACAAATAAATAACATTGCTTTTCAACAAATTATGAACACATTGCATATTTCACCCAAAATTCTGCAACAACGAAAGCAAAACCGTGATCGAAAAGAAGCGGAAGGGGTTCGGCTACCCTGGCTGTGAAGTCCACAGCTGCTCCTCTGTTCATCAAGAGTGTGGAGACATTGACGTTACCGTAGTGAGCGGCGATGTGCAGAGGGGTGAAACCGCTCTGTTTCAGACCAGGGACACAGGACAGGACAAGAAGAAAAGGCAATAGCGGAAAATGCAGGTGAAAACAGGAGAAGAAACAACAACAGAAACTTTCTTCTACGATAGTCGCATTACCACAAGGCTGCATGCATGTAATACATCTATAAGAAAAATGCATGCACTAAATAATGCATGCAACGTCTTTATTTGTCAGAAAACGTCACATAAAACAAAACATCTGGTCATCTAGTCTACTGACAAATATTCCAAAAGTATGAGAGGGCGTTTGAGAGGTAAATCATATTTCCTCTTACATTTAACGTCATACTCCAACACATGCACAACTATACTCACATACACAGTCGTACCGATGCACAAAAACTGCTACTCTCTCATACATACTGTACTACTATACCGTCATACACCCTTTTCAGGCCAAATTTAAGCACTTTTTTTAGCAACTTTCAAAGTATGGCTGTAACTAATTATTATTTCAATAATCGATGATTAGCTCGATTATTCTTTCGATTATTCGATAAAGCCGAAAAAAAAAACTATTTTTAGATTTCTCCAATATTCGAATATTGAGGTTTTGGACGGAGAAAAAAATAGTGCACAAAACAACGGAATATTATATTTTATAAAACAATGTTCAACAAAAAAATGATATACAAAAAATGTAAGATGCTTTCATAAAAATGGTCTCAAGGCGCAATTTGCCAGACTAAAGTGGTACTGCAACCTTACAATTTCACAATGAGATCCAATGCACTTTTTACATTGATTTAATATGCTTGGTGGCTCATAAATCAGGCAAGACGACAATAAATTAGGCAATTAGTTGCCAAAGCTTTTAATAATCGATTTTATCGATTCGTTGTTGCAGCCCTATTTCAAATCCAATTTTCTGATTTCTCCACTTCCCTGGCATCTCAGTCTCTTCTCCTGTCCTCTTGGATGCAACGCGATGATGCTTCACATGACAGTGCCATAGAAACTCATGCTAACTGCTGCTTATCACCAAGTAAAAAATGCAATGGCAAAGAGAAGCCACCAGAGCATTGTCGGCATAATTTTCAAACAGACTTGTTTTTTTCATTTATGCGTGGTCTATTGAGTCAGATTGCCGACAAATATGGGAACAATTTTAAGCGATTACAAGCACATCAAACAGAATTCAAACACTTCGCAAACCTTGAAAACACAACAATAAAATTCAAGCATTTTCAAGGATTTGAAGCTCCTTTAGAAACAATGCATACACATACTTACACATAATACTATTCTCTCACACAATGCAAAGGTTTGGCACACATACCACTTATCTCTCATACACACTCCACTATATTCTCTCACACATATTACTATACTCTCTTACAGACTACTAAATTCTCGCACACAAACCACTTATCCCTCATTCTATATTGGTGAGTTTTTGAAAAATCATTATAGTGTGTGTGAGAGTCTATAATAGTGTGTGTGTAGGAGTATAGTAGTACGTGTGAAAAAGCATAGAAGTATGTGTGTGAAAGCATAGTAGTGTGTGTATGACAGTATGATAGAATGTGTGAGGAAGTATAATAGTGTGTGTAGTGAATTGGCATGAATGTGTCTGTATGGAAATATAGTTGTGCATGTGTAAGAGTGTGATGTTATATGTGAAAGTAAGATTTACTTCCCAAACTGCCTCTCATACGAAAGCGCTGACATCTACAATACAGTGAAGTCATCGACACGTTTTTATCCTTACCTTCCCGTTCTGATACATAGGGTGCAATTAGATTAAAAGACAAAGTTAACTTAAAAGTTGGAAAGCACATCGGATATAACGGCGGCATGCGAGATGGGGAGGAGAAAATGAGCAGTGACAAAATAAGGAAAAACCGGAGCAGCTACCAATAAAGTATAATAAGAAAAATGAGGCAACATTTCATTAGAGCTGGCCAGATAAAAAATAAAAATTGTTCATTGATTCGACGTTTTAAAACTGGACGGTTTAAAAATTTGCACAATAGCTATTTTTTGCCGGCCTATAGGTGTGAAAGGGAAAGTGTGTACTGTCTAGTGCCCCCTAGTGGAGAAAAAAACATAATGTATTCAAAGGCTTTAATTTCAATAAACATTTTCTTTTTATTTTTGAATAAACAACAACATCCTCATGTTTTATTAATTCATGTTTGATTTTTTAAATAGATGAGTTTCATAAAACTGGTTTTGAAAAGTTCACAATCAATGCGAAATAAAATAGTGGTTCCCTGTTTTAACCACAAAACTTGATTTTTAGTTCGGTGGTATTACTTTTATTGGATTTTTTGAGAATATTTGTAATATTTCTGTAGTTGCGTTTTGTAGTGTAGCTGTATTATATATATCTCATCTCATCTCATTAGCTGCACCGCTTATCCTCAGTAGGGTCGCGGGGGTGCTGGAGCCCATCCCAGCAATCATTGGGCACTGGGCTGGGGACACCCTGAACTGGTTGCCAGCCAATCGCAGGCCACACAGTGACAGACAACTTGCTCGTTCATTTACACCTAGGTACAATTTGGACCGGCCAATCCACCTGAAATGCATGTTTTTAGAATGTGGGAGGAAACCGGAGTGCCCGGAGGAAACCCACGCAAGCACGGGGAGAACATACAAACTCCGCACAGGAAGTCCGGTAGCTGGATTTGAACCCACACAGGAGGGTCCCGAGACCTTAGAACTGTGCCGCACACGCGCTAACCACTGCGCCGCCGTGCTGCCCATTATATATACATATATATATATATATACAGTATATCTATATATATATATATATATATATATATATATATATATATATATATACGGTATATATATATATATATATATATATATATATATATATATATATATATATATATATATATATATATATACGGTATATGTATAGCATCCCTTCGCTGAAAACAATACAATACTAAAGCAAAAGGAATAGAATATACAAATACCCAATGTGACGTGCTAATACCCACTGTAGAATGTTGTATAGAGTATTTAAATAGTACTACATAAAATACACACTGCAATAAAAGTACGGTAATATGCAGTGTAGGGGGTGTGGTTTAATGTGGGCCTTTACTCCGCCGGGTGGAGTTAAAGAGCCTCATGGAATGAGGAAGAAAAGATCTCTTCAGTCTGCCCATGGTACAAGACAGTGACAGCAGTCTGTCGCTGAAGCTGCTCTTCTGTCTGGATGTGATGAATTGTCCATGATTGACCGCAGCTTTTTCAGTGCCCGTCTCTCAGCAACTGTTGTCAAGCTGTCGAGCTCTGTGCCCACAACAGAGCTCGCTTCCCTCGCCAGTTTATTGAGACGAGAGGCATCCTTCTTAATGATGCTGCCTCCCCAACACGCTGCCGCATAGAAGAGGGCGCTTGCCACAACTGTCTCATAGAATTTTTTTCAGGAGCATTTTGCAGATGTTCATATATATATATATATATATATATATATATATATATATATATATATATATATATATATATATATATATATATATATATATATATATATATATATATATTTTTTTTTTATTTCATTTTTTTTTTAAATTATATTTTGACCATTTTTGTTTCGTGGGTTGGATGAAAAGGTCTGACGGGTCCCTGATTTAGGGTTTCGTTAATAGGTTTTATGAAAACCTTTTAATGCAGGAGATGGCCACAAAGAGACACTGGGGACAAGTGTGGCACTAAAGCAACATCCATTTTTTATTTGTATGTTTTTTAAAAAAGGTCCAGTGTGTAATGTTTGACTACTAAATGCAAACAAAAACCAGTGCCAAGAGTTCAGAGTAGCAGAGAGATGCCAGACAAAGATGGAGGCAACTTCTTTGTAGGGATTCCAATATATTAAAGAAATACCAATTTTTTAACGCATAATTTTTTATTAAAATTAACATTGGTATGATATTTTAGGTAATGTTTTTTTTTTAACCTAATGAAAGTTTTCCGTCCTTCAAGGAGGCACTAAATATTACACACTGCCCCATTAAGTCTTGTTTCAGTGGTCTAGATTAAGAAGCCTGACAGGCCGTATGAGGTTTATTGGATAAAATAGTAGTAAATTGATATTTTATTTGTCATCCTTAAAGCCCAGCCCGAATATAAAGTTAAAGGAAAAACCAAACTGGAATTGTGCTTGTACCCCGTGCTAAGTGATGTAAACCATGCGGTTGGTCTATACTTTTGTGTTCGACGTGCATGATTATTAATTCCTGCACAAACGAATCTTTAAAAACAAAACAAAGCTCCAAGACATGGTCAAAGATGAGGGAAAAATGAACAGTGACAAGTCGGTTGTTGTACCTCAGTGGTTCTATTGACCATCATCTGGTTAGTAGACAGAGAAACGGGAGGAGAGATTGCCAGGTTGGTAAGGAAATTAATTGAACAGTCACCAAAGCAGTGTTTTTCAACCTTCTTCCAGCCAAGGCACAGATCTTTCATTGAATAATACAACGGAACACCACCAGTTAGTGTCGTTGCAAATCCAAATGAAAGATAACTTTCGCTGGACCGCACAGGCACACAAATTGGATAATTTCACACGGCACAGTACAACAATTAAATACATTTCTGCGGCACAGTGGTTGAAAAACACTGCACCAAAGCACCAAGAACAAGGTAATTCCTCAAGGTCACATGGAGGAAAAGGCAAGGACACTGTTGGCAATGTGCTTTCTCAGAAAAAAATCTATTATTTTTTTACACATTCACAGCTTGTCCAGTTGATTTTTTTTTAATGTTTATTGTTTTCAATGGTATTGAATATACATAATTCAGCTCGGTGGCCTCAGGGGCAGGCCGCCCGCCCCGAGACTGGGAGGTTGCTGGTTCAAGCCGTGGCCGGGTCATACATAAGACTTACAACATTGGTCCTCATTGCCTCCCTGCTCAACTCATGCATTGTGTCCTTCATTCTAATTGGCTAATCAGTCTCTTATTACAGAAGTTATTTGTAAAAGAAAAAAAAATGTATATACAGGACTTATATTTGTTAAACATATGCTTGAGCCTGTTAAAAGCTGTTTGTTGTTTGGTTTCAGGTTATACTAGCATATTTAAATGTATAATAATTGAAAAAATATTTTTTGCACATGACCCCCACGATAAACAAAGAATCCGTGTCATCAAATAATACATCAGTAATAATATTTGAAAAAAATCAAATTTTGGCACTACCACTGAAAATAATTTACTATGGTAAACCTTGAAAAGTAAACCGCGATACATCGAGAGATTACTGTTATCAATTTATGCCATTTTAGACATTTTAGAGTTGTTGACTAAACCTACTTCGAATAATTCAAACCTGGTAATAACATAGCAAGAACCTGACTAGTTAAGGTTAGGGTTAGGGACATGTTATATTACTTTTATTACATTATTTATTAAATATATTTATTACATTATTTAAGTATCATATCTTATATTAAAAATACACATCAAACTGGTAGCCATTCACTTTAATCAGTAACATGAATCTCAGCTTCAAAAAGGTTTGTACCACCGCAGAGACTAACATCGCTGATAAGTTCTTTCAGTTATTAACATTGGACACTTGCAAAGGACATTTCATAGGATGCAAGTTCCTTATTTTGACTATTTTTGAGCACTGTTTTGTTGCATTCAGTCAATTATGTTATTGTTCTTTAATATTCAACACACCTAATTGCAGATCTGCTTTTGCTAACCTTTAAGATTTCTTAAAAAAAGAAGATGTTCAGGGGAGCGTCTCAGAACCGGGATGGAAATTTCTTATCTGAAGGCTTCTCTCCCTGTTCTCCTTGCAAGGTCAAAATCAATTGATGTCTTCTCTCCCTATATTGAGTGTCTACCAAAGTTTAACATAACAGAGTCTCACCTTGGACTGTACGTCGGCGTTGTGGTCGTTCTGGAGCAGCAGAGCGGCCGACTTGGTGTCGTCCTTGCGGGCGGCAATGTGCAAGGCAGGCAGGCGAACTTTCCCTTTGGTGTCATGCTCCAGCAGCAGCGACACCACCGAATTGTGTCCTTGCTGCAGTGCGATGGCCAGCGGGGTGAAGCCATCCTATCATAGGCGCCGTTTTTTTTTTTAACATTAAAACATTTTTCGTGTATTGTCCTCCTTGGCATTGCGTGTGTTAAAATATCTTACCTCTGTGGCAATACTCTGGTTGCCGTCATTTTCCAGCAAGTATCTAACAACCTCCAAGTGGTTCTCCTGTGCCGCCATGTAAAGCGGAGTGAAGCCATTCTGTGGTTGGAAGAGATTCCAGGTGTTCATATCTTTTTTTGTTTAAACAGGCAGAGGTGAGCTTGAGGGCCACGTTAGAAGACCATTCTCACGGGAACCGGACTAGTAAATGCAGGGTTCATACACCTTTTTCATGGCAAAATTCAAGCACTTTAGAGAACTTTTAAAGCCAATTCTTTAAATTTGCATTAAAAAAGAGATCCAGCGCAAAATCGCAAGGGTCTACAGTGTAGACTCTACACCTTAGTTTTAAACCCTCTACCCTCGAAACTCTTGCTCAAGTTTTATTTCAGAACCCTAAAATAGGTTAAACACCCTAACTTGCTGTCAAAACCCTTGATTCTAACCTTATACCTAACCCTAGCTGTAACCCTGGCATTAACCCTGTTTCAAACTGTAACCTTAACCCTAAACCTATTTGGGAAATTTACATTCAGTTTGGAACCCTAATATGGAGTTCAAATACTAGTTCCTAACCTTAAACCTACACCTAACTATCTGTGACCCTGGCCCCAACCCTATGTCAGAACTCTAAATTCAGTTCAAGACCCTAATAAGGAGCCTAAATCTTAGGTACTAACCCTACCCCAAATCCTCTTTTGGTAGAATAAACTAAGTTAAAACCCCTAACAACAGCCTAACACCTAACTTAAGTAACATGGCGACAATTTCAAGCATTTACAAGCACTTCACCTAATGCAAGGACTTTTTAAACTTTGACTACAAAACCTTGGAATTTAAGCATTTTCAATGATTTCAAGCACCTGTACGAAACCTGTTTAATCGGATAAAATAGTGTTTCCCAACCTTTTATGAGCCGGCACACTTTTTTTCATCAAAAAATCTTGAGGCATACTGTCCGACAAAAATGTTTTAAAAATGAATTATTTAGAGCTTAAATAATCATGTTGGTTTAATTGAAAGTACAGTATATAGTTTTTTGTGATCACTGTGGCTAAGGGGGCTCATTTTGGTTTTTAATTTAGCTGTCATTTATGATTTGAATACATTTTAAACCTATTTTCAAGTTTTACTATATTTTCATCTTGGTTTTTTTTCTTAAAAAGCACAAAACATAAAAATACTTAAATTGAGCAAACACTATCTGCCATTGGAACAATATACATTTTTAAAAACCTTTTTGTTTTTTGTTTTTGTTAAAATGAAAAAAAATAAAAATAAAATCAGCAAAGTTTTGTGTATGTTTTCTTTAAAAAAAAAATTACATTTAATTTACCTGGACTACCTCATGAGCAGATATTTATTACATAAAAAGAAGAATTACAGTAATCTGCACCGATATGAGAAAATGTTACATTACTCTGCTGATTAATGGAAGAAAGCAAATATACCGAACTACGTCATGCTTTTAAGCAAAGATAAAATTGGGTACATTTCTGTGGCACACTAAATAACTACGGTACTCATGGCACACTAGTTAACACTGGTTAAAAAACACTGGCTTAAAAAGTGTGCCTTGGGTGGAGGGCTGTGGGGAACCTTCAGAGGCTAACAATAAAATTATGATTCAGGGGTGTAATATTTGAGTATAAAATGATAATAGACGTTTTTTGACTAATATTTAATTTCTACAAGTATTTATCAACTGCGCATTTATTTCAATCAAAAGCAAAATCACAATTGATTTAATTTCTACTTGTTTAGTTAAATCATGCAGGAAAGTCCAACATAACAAACAAACACTAATTCAAATTATTTCAAATAGCGACTACCAATATAGCATTAACAATGCAATGAAAGAAAAGACGAATTGCTGAAAGCGGCAACCGACTAGTCTTGTTTGTGAATGGATTTAAAAGTCTTGCTCCTGTTATTTTTATTTTTTTCCATTAAAATGTTATATGAACTTTGCTTTTAGATTTCATATGTACAGTATGTCAGGGTTTGGCGCTTGCAGTCCCTCTACTCTTTCAGAGATGGCAGCACTAACCCATTTTCCAGTCCCCCTCAATATTCATCCCCCCAAGGGATTCCAATAAATTAGCCACCTCTACCACAAATACTTTGGGTTCAAACTTCACGTGATTGATTTGTTTTGATTCCTGAAGACATTCATTCGCCAAGATGACAAGCTTCTCCTCCCGTGACTTTCCTCTTCAGTTTTTTTTCACGTTCCAAGTTCATCCACTCTAAGACTTGCCACTCCAACCATCTTCTCATAGGTACTCCCAAATCTCCCTTTCAAGATTTCAAGCTTCTTCTCCCAGAACTTCCTCTGTAATTCCCACCTTGTTCCGAGATCTTCCACTGCACCCATGTTTTTAAAAGTCCTCCCAAATCTTACAGGATTTTATTCTCCCTCAAAACAGTCCCGGTCCCACTCTACTTTATCATTAATAAAGTCGTGTTTGTTTCCTGAAAAAACACCCTTTGATCACAGTCCTTGTTTTACGTCTTCTTGTGTCCTGAATTGGGGTCTGTCTTGACATACTGTGAAAATATATTATTGAAAGGCGATAGATATTCTTAAGACCCCAGGTATTGCCTTAAACCCACCCAACATTTTAAAAGAGCCATAACAGACCAAGAAACAAACAAAAAATCTTGATCTGCAAAAATGCCTTATAAAACCTTTTTTTAAATGAAAAGAAAAGGTGATTCAGGCATAAATCATTAAATCTCATCTCATCCCATCTCATTAGCTGCACCGCTTATCCTCAGTAGGGTCGCTGGAGCCCATCCTAGCAATTATCGGGCAGTGGGCAGGGGACACCCTGAACTGGTTGCCAGCCAATCGGAGGGCACACGGGGACAGACAACTCACTCTCTCATTCACACCTAGGGACAATTTGGACCGGCCAATTCACCTGAAATGCATGGTTTTTTTGGGAATGTGGGAGGAAACCGGAGTGCCCGGAGGAAACCCACACAAGCACGGGGAGAACGTACAAACTCCGCACAGGAAGTCTGGAGCTGTATTTGAACCCACGCAGGAGGTTCCCATGACATGAACTGTGCCGCGCTTGCGCTAACCACTGCGCCACCGTGCTGCCCTAAAATATTAAATATTTTATAATATACACACAAAAATATATTTCCTTCTCCCATCTTTATCCATTTCAAACCTTTCTGAAAAATCTCTAGGGAGCCACTAGGCCTAAAGATCCATGTGTGGCTCTGGAGCCGTAGGTTGCTGACCCCAGTCTTAAACAGCAGGTCTTTGAAGTGTTTTCTCAATATTTTTTTGGTTGATTAATGTTGGGAAATACATCTACAGTGGGTGATTTGCAAGTGGTGACTGGCTTTGGTGACATCTAGTTGACATATTTAAACCTGCAAGTCAGTGTTTGACAAGATTCAACCAATTTTTCTCTTGTGCTTCTCTTGGCATTGTCATGCGTGCCACACAAAATGATGCGGGACATGAGTCTGACACATGTGGTTTAGTGCTAAAGCCTTCCTACCTGAGATTGCGAGTTTATGTCTGCTCCTCTTTTCACCAGAAGTTGCACTACTTCTTTCTGCCCGGCCAGCGAGGCGATGTGAAGGGCTGTGTTTCCTTTCTGTGGAGTCAAATTGGGGTTAAGTGAGTTACAGTATTGTATGTAAAAGATTAGATTTATTATATATTTTCTTTAGTGAGTAATATTATATGATATAAATCCAGGCTTAAAGCACACTTATATTCTATAGCATATGAATAACCTATATTTTATGTTGACAATATCTGTGTATTATTATTATACATCCATTGCAGCCTGGTCGTCCTGAAGGGGGATTACCTCATGTAATCATCAAAAAGCATCAACAAGCTTTGGTTTGTTTGATTATTTATTCAAGTCAAGTCAAGTCATTTTTATTTGTATAGCCCTAAATCACGAAGAGTCTCTATTCATTCTCTGCACCGCTTAACCTGATTAGGGTCGCGGGAGTTCTGGAGCCCATCCAATCAATGCCAAACCCAACACAATTACTTTAAAAAATAACTCAAACTAGAGGTGTCTAAATTTTTCCGAAAGCGGGCCAGATTTGGTAGCCTGGCATTCTTTGAACAGTCTTCAATACATTCACTCTTTGTGAAAGGTTCGCTGTATTTTTAAAGTAATGAAAATAGTAACTTTCCCTGGTAACTAGTTACTTTTACAATAGAATAACTCAATTACTTTTTGGAAGTAGTAACTAGAACTAATTACTTAGGTAACATGCCCAATACTGGCCGCAGGCCAATAACATTTTGATCCCAGGCCAGACTTTGGACATGCCTGACTTAAAACATTTGAGGGATAATTTAAATAATGAACATACAAAAAAATAATTTCTGAGATATTTCAATGGTTAAGAGAAGTGTTTTTTACAGTTACAATTGTTTACTATTTAAAAATAGTTAAAATTTTACAGCCTATAGATGTTGTAGAGATCAGCTTTTATAATATTAAAAATAAAATAGAAATATCCCAGGATACCATTCAATTGAAAACAAACTCTAGTGTATGGCATCTTCTACTAGCTAAATTGAATCCAGTTCTTGGCTTAGCCACTAGTGTATATTGAGTTTCACAGTTTGTGACCTAATGATTGCTCAATGAGAAATAAACCTCATGTATTAAATGTTGTAGACAAAAATAATCCCAATCGCTGCTATTTATCTTGAGTATCGCGTGATTCCTGAAAAGCAAAATGACCACAACCGGTGTGATCAAGAAAGGAAGAGATACAAAGTAAAAAGACTGTCCCTATTCTTTGTAAAATGAGCAATAAACAGACCCTTTTAGAGCCTACCTCAAGCGTGACATCACTGTCCAAACTTAATGCAAAATACTGTAATACTTGTGCTGGTTAGAAGACAAAGGAGAATAACTGTCGTAGCTGCTACTTGTCATCATGTTGTGTTTGTGTGCCAGAATCAGAAAAACCTTAGTTATCGTAAATTGAAGTCTCAATGGATAGCCGCGGAGACTCCTAATCAATGAAAAGTTGTGGTTAAATGCATGAAAGAGAAATGATTGGACTGGATGCACTCATCAAAAATGCTCATAATTGCAGCGCACACTTCATATCAGGTAAGAGAAATTTAATGTTCATGATTGTTACTATCGAGTAAATATTACAACAGTAGCTTTGTTAATGGGTCGAAAATAAAAACACGCAAACATTGCAAACAATAGTTTGGCAGACATAAAAAAACCTGAATGATTAAATGTATCTAATAAATTACAGTACTTGGATTTTATATGCGAGATTGTTTGCAATACTAGCTTGTTTTTATTGACCCATGCAGTGTTTACAAGGCTACACGGTAACAGTTAGCTGAAGCTTAGAGAATAAAATAGTTTGCCGATATAAGTAATATGGAGTACATAGCAACAATTTTTTTATTTTCATTTTATTTTTTTTAGATAGCAACAATTAAAAACATTGTCGACTAGCCTAATAGAGGAAATGCTAGCAAAGGAGGCTAGGAAGCATAATCTCGTGGTGGTTGGAGCAAAGACACATCTAGAAAATGGTGAAGCTGTTCAGGATACCCAGCTCTTTCAGGAAGTCGCCGAAGCAGTTCCGGGAGTAGAGAAACAAGACATTCTGGAAGTTTTTCGTGATGGAAGGACGAGGAATGATGGTAAACCTAGGATTGTGAAGATCCCATTCCGGAATACAAGGTCAAGGCTGGCATTTCTCCGTGGATTCAATCGGGTGAAAAGTACCTTTCCGACGTTGTCTTCTGGATTTGTTCATCCAGATATGACACCAAAAGAAAGGGAACGCGACAGGGAACTACAGGACGAGCTTAAGCGCCGTCGGGACGAAGGTGAAGTAAACATTATTATACAGGACGGAAAAATTATTGTCAAGCCGGGAAATGCCTAAGGTCGCCTTCGCCTTTATTGAACAGCCCCTTGATTAATCTCATTAATAACAATGTTTGACTTCCAAGGCAGATGACTTGGTGTCGTACATCAATTTCTACACCCCTGATATTTTGGCAATTACAGAAACTTCGTACTAAGCTGGTGACACAGGGCCAACTATAGCGAAATATCATACCATTAGAACTGATCGAAAAAATGCTCAACATGGAGGAGTTTTGCTCATGATTTCTCATGGTATATCTGTGTTTTCTGTCGCTAATTATCAATTTGATAGAATTGAGTTATTGAGTTGTGATCTTCTTATTTCTGGGGTGAAGCTGAGAATAGTGCTTGTATATCGCTCTGGTCTGAGCTCTTTTCAGGCCAACGTCGCTATGTTTGAACATCTGAATTCTATTTTACTTTTACTTTATTGCAAATTCCATTTATGGGTGAGTTTAACTTTCCTGACCTTCACCACAGTTTTCTTCAAAATTCTGATACTAATTTAACTTCAATGTTCAAAAACTTGGTTTCAAATGCAGGTTTCTTTCAGCATGTCGATAAACCAACCAGGGGGTCCAACGTATTAGACCTTGTGTTTTCTACTGACAGATATCTGATTAAAACCATTGACGTTGGGCCGAGTTTCTCTACCAGTGATCACGATTCTGTTACTTTCCAACTTAACCTGGCTCTTAAAAAAGACACCACTGCTCAGAATTACATAAATTTTAAAGACTGTCATCTTCATGGCATGAGATACTTTCTGCCCAGTGTCAACTGGTATCTCTTATTTGATAATTGTGGGAATATTGAAGAAATGTGGGCAAGATTTAAATCTGTTGTTCACACCTTGATATCTGTATACGTACCCTCAGTTGCTGTTACACCTCACGTCAACCGGGATATAGCTGAATTGCATAGGCGAAAGCAGTTTATTCACAACCTTTATAAACGTGATCAGTTGGCGTACTTGGAAAGTTATCAAGATGCTTCAAGGGAACTGCGGAGGGCCATCAGGCGGGAAAGGGTGGCTGAGGAAAAAGTTTTAGAGGCTAATAATACTCGTAAATTCTTTTCATACATCAACCGTAAACTAATTTCTAGGGCATCTATTCCCAACCTGAAGGCATCTGACGGTACCATTGCTACTGATAATGCTGATAATGTCCGTATATTAAATGATCAGTATGCCAGTGTTTTTGGTCGTGACAATGGTGTTTCACCCGACTTTCCCAGCAGAACTTCAGCTGTTCGGAATTCTGTGGAACTTTCAAAGGAGTTAATTCATAAATACTTGATAAAACTTCCCAGCAAATTTTCAGCCGGCCCTGACAAAATTCCAAATTTCTTGCTTAAAAAGCTAGCTAACTTTTTATGTGAACCATTATTTTACCTGTTTTCTAGATCTTTTGAGGATTCACAGCTGCCTGAGGACTGGCTCATTGCTATTGTCATACCCATTTTTAAAGGGGGGAGCACAACAAGTGCAGCCAACTAGAGACCAGTTAGCTTGACTAGCTGCGTCTGTAAAGTGTTTGAGAAAATTCCTCAGATGCCATATGGAAATTTATACAGGAGCACAATCTTTTTACGTTTAAGCAACATGGGTTTAGGTCCGGACATTCTACCATGACTAACTTGATAGCTCATTTGAATAATATTACCAGTATGTTTTTTGTTCACAATATGGCTGGTCATGTTGTTTACTTAGACTTTTAAGGCTTTTGATAAAGTGTCTCATGACAAGCTTTTACAAAAACTGAAATGCTATGGTATTAGTGGAAAACTGCTTGAATGGATAACTACATACTTGTCAAATCGTAAACAATGCGTAAAAATTAATGATGTTCTTTCAGCGTGGTCGGAAGTTTGTAGTGGAGTACCGCAGGGCTCAGTACGAGGATCATTATTATTTCTGTTTTTTGTGAACGACCTACCTGAGGCCATTCAAAGTAGTGACATCTCAATTTTTGCCGATGATGCTAAACTTTCGGCTTTCTTACCAAAAACCCAGGTTGCAGGAACAATTGATTCTCCCCAAAATGACATTAAATCAGTTTTTCTTTGGTCCGAACAGTGGCAGCTG
Organism: Urocampus carinirostris; assembly: GCF_059441175.1. NCBI lineage: Eukaryota > Metazoa > Chordata > Actinopteri > Syngnathiformes > Syngnathidae > Urocampus > Urocampus carinirostris. The sequence goes on along the minus strand of NC_142356.1, from coordinate 41,469,418 downwards.
CAACTGCCATCTCATAAATGCTTAGCACAGTCGTTTTTTCATGGTTCTGTTCCGCTGTATAACATTAATGATCATGATTTGCATGTTGTTACTGAACATAAGGATCTGGGTTGTCACTCTTACTTCAAACCTAAAGTTTATCACGCATATCGCCAAAATTACCAACAAAGCCAATAACATAGCACCAAACATTTACAGACACTTTTACAACAAGAACCCAGCATTCTTAGTTTGAATGTTTTGCGTTTATGTTAGACCCGGGTTAGAATATAATAGTGTGGAACCCTTACTTACTCAAGGACATTAACCTACTGGAAGGAGTTCAACGTCGGTATACTAAGCGGATACCTGGGATGCACAACTTGTCATATCCGGAAAGACTACAAAGACTAAACTTGGACTTTTTGGAGCTCCGCAGAATTCGATTTGATTTAATTTTTGTGTTCAAAGTACTGCATGGAATAATCGATGTGCCTTTTGATCAATTTTTTGAGTTCTGTCGGGTTGATGGTTTACGTGGTCACAGATATAAGTTATGGGTGCCTGGACCTACCAGCAACTTGCATGGAAACTTTATTTCTTTCAGGATACCAAAAATTTGGAATTTTTTGCCTGACCGGGTTATTAGTGCAAATATGGTGCAAACCTTTAAGCAAAGGTTGGCAGAAATAGATTTGTCAAATTTTCTTAGGGGAGGGGGCGTAAGGTGACCACATTTGGCCATGCTAACTCTCAGCATTAGTTTTTTTTTTGTGTGTCATGTTGTGATTAATGTATCCAACAATACCTTCAATAAACATTTCAAAACATTTCATTTCATTTAATTTATCTTACTTGATATGAGGTGTGCAATCTTTTCGCATTTATGAACCACAAGTCTTATTTGTCTTTATCAATAATGTTTATAGGGATCCTCTAAGACAATTTCTGATTGCTAATATACGATTCTGGCACACAAACGCACAACATGAGTACCAGCTATGACAGAAGTACCAGCTATGATAGTGTTCTTTTCCTCTTCCTTCTAACCAGCACGAGTGCTTTTTTGCCTCCAGGCTAAGCCTAGCCCACCATCACAATGTTTGCAACCCAATGAGTTTTTATTCATTTATATATTGTATTTTATGTATTTTTATCCATAAGTACCTTAGTGGACGAGTCAACGAGAGCTCCTCTCTCCAACAGTTCGTCCACCAGATCCTGGTGTCCCTCTTTGGCTGCCAAATGCAAAGCATTCAAACCGTTCTGTGAAAACAACAAACACAGAGAGCGTGATGCAATGGGATGAAAGGAATTAAACAGCATGTCAATGGCTTTTATGATTCGCCTCCATTAACGGCTATAGATGTCAAAACAGTTGTATATTGAGCATAACGATAACTCAAAACAACTGCAGTATGAAGAAAATAATGAATACATCTATTTTTAACAAAATTATTACTATACTGTCATATAATTTTAATTATCAATGTGTACTAAAAGCAGATCGACTTTTTAGCCAACAATATTGCAATAAGATGCACAACGGAAATTGGTAAAACGTTAGCCGCACTATACAGAAGCGATTCATTTTCTTATCTTGCTAAATTTATGATTTTAAAAACCCACAATAAAATCATTTACAGCAAGTACTTTTCCTTTCTGTTCACGCCAGATGCGGGTTGTAAACAGGCATGTGCTGGATTAATCCTCATCACCCCCTACTTTAAAGGGACAGTGTGTATTATTTGACCACTGTATGTCACTGAATGGTGCAGTACAACAAAAAACGAGTGTTAAAAGTACAAGGAAGAACACAAACTACGGAGATTTTTTATTCTTTTTTTTCTGCCCAGCCTTTTCGAGGATTTTGGGTTCCCGTAGCAGCAGGTCGGTGGACAGTTATGTCAATTTTATTTTGAACAGGCTATTTAGTTATGTGAAATCTGAATTATATCGAATAAATGTTCATTTCTCTGACTGCACGTATTATCAAAATGCATGTTTATCTAATAGTTCAAAGATTTTTGCTTTTTATTTAAATCAATAATATTTATTTATGAATTAAGTTTTTTAACTACTAGGAGGCGCTAAATAATACATTGTCCCTTTGACATTTTGGGGTAATTTCTTATATTCAAATTTTCAAGTTGTTAAACATGATTTTGTAATTGCAATGCATTTTTTTCCTAAACTGTTTACCAGTAAAAATGATAATCAAATACAAATGAGTTATATTTTAATAACAAATAATTAAACAGAAAAAAGAAATTAATCAAAAACATAAATCAAATAAATAAATTAATATAATAACCAAATTAGCACTTGAAATATTGAAAGTATGATTTTTTAAAATCTGATTTACTTTAAATTCAATATTGTCACTTATAGAAAAAAATTACAAAGTATGAATATAATATATTACTTAAATGTGCCCTGCGATTGGCTGGCAACCAGTTCAGGGTGTCCCCTGCCCACTGCCCGGAGATGGCTGGGATGGGCTCCAGCCCCCCCACGACCCTAATGAGGATAAGCGGTACGGCTGATGAGATGAGATGAGATGAGACTTAAATGTGTAATATTATCAGATATTTTTGCTCATTGCAGGTGAAAATGTATCTATAAAATGTGAATTCTTATTTTTCTATTTTATCATTATTTTCAAATGTTGTCATCAACCTATTATCGGCACAGTTTATCCTCAGAAGGCTCGCGGAGGTGCTGAACTGGTTGAGAGCCAGTCGCAGGACATACAGAGACAGACAATCTCTTGACCACGTGTGGAGCACGCGGTTTAACACGTGCTCAAACTTTTGAGCAGCTCAAAAGTTTTGCGCGCGGCCAACTACGTGTGAATTTCTGACCGCGAGTAAAGCACTGCTGTATCTCGTCTATATGGTGGTCTCAAAACGTCCAAAAGCGCCCAACAGCATCTGCCTGAAAGGCAGAAATTTCTGGCCGTGATTCAGCCGCAAATGTCTATGTGACCGGCCCCTAACCCATTCAGACGCGATACAGCAGATCTTAACACGAGGTCGGAAATTGGCAGCGGTCGGAAATTCACACCTGGTTGGCCGCGCGCAAAACTTTTGAGCTGCTCAAAAGTTTGAGCACGTGTTAAACCGCATGCCGCACACGTGGTCAACACGAGGTAATGACGCGGAAATGACGCGGAACAACGTGCTCTGGCCGCGGCCAGGGCGTGGTTACACATGGGTAGGACGGGAAGTTTCAGCGGGTAATCGTGGCTGGAGCATGGTAATAGCATGTTCTGCGCCTGTATCGCGGTGTTATTACGTGAAATTTGCGTGTTACGTGTGTGACAGTCAAACGCCTTTCTCCGCGTATATACAGTGCGATTTGCCGAGCACACGTCAGTTGTGTTCGAGACGTCAAGGGGTGGACATGGATCCCCGTCACCCTTGTGACCTCGTCTTAATCCATTTTTATTTCTTGACATTTCCTTTCAAGATAATAAAATAAAAATGATGCCATAGCTTGAAATCTTGATCTTCACGGGACTGTGTCTTGAGCGGCTATGATTTCTACAGCCCGGTGTTATCCGAGAAATGCATCCTTGCCGAGATTTGCATCCCCTCGCTACTACAACCACTTTTACCTCGTTTTATCTCACTTTTAGGGAATGTAATGGCGAACATATAACCAAAACCACTTCGTCTTGCATTTGTTGGGAATGTAATACAACTTAAAGCATTCCGTCTTTGTTTTTGTTGTGAACGTATTCGAACGGTAAATCCTCCCCCCCTCGCGTAACCGCGCATTCTGCTGCGCTTCCAACAAAAGCGATCGTATTCTATATAAAACCGCTTATTAAAACAATAAAGAGAGCTAATTATAACAATTGGGAGATCCTTGTCTATATAACGCGTTTTTTTAAACAATAAAGTGTGATCGTATTCTACAAAATGCGTTTGTTAACATGGATGAAAAAGTCACCAACGTCAATGCACGCTTCCCACAAAAGCGATCGCAGCAGAATGCGCGTTCACGTGAGGGGGTGGGGGGGTGGATGTGTTGCGTAGGAATCGGATTTAGGCACAACGGGAGCTTTTATACGCGTGGTCCACACGAGAAAATGACGCAGAAATTACGCGATGAGGAGGCGGAACAGTCGCCGCCGTCTGTTTTGCGGGCATACCACCGATGAACAGCGGGTTGGCCAATTTTGCGCATTTTCCATCGCGGGCAACCACGGGCAAAAAAAAAAAAAACGCCGTGATTCAGCCGCAAATGTCTGTGTGACCAGCCCCTTAGGAACAGACTGCTAGGAGAATACCTTGCTGCCTGCCTGAGAGTCTCCATGAATGGACCAAACCCTGAAGGGTTTAATTTTGGAAGAGCAATGGAAATTTTCTTAACAAAGCCAAGAAAAAATAAATGTTCAATGGCAGGGTGCCAAGTGTGTCAGTAGTGAGTAAATGAACAATGGACTGAATGAGTGTGTGAATGAATTAATGACTTTGTGTCATAGCCTTTTGACTTAAGATTAAATTTGAAATATTCCTGATATGCCTTTGAGTGCTCTTAAGGATGATTCCAACTTGTCATGTTCATTACCAGCAATATATATCACATTCAGTGGTTTCAATATTTACCATGCTTGAAAATGTACACACACACCCTACCCAGAGGGTCAGAGACCTTCCCACCACAGTCTCCTAAAATCCTATGGGAAACACTGACCAGGTTGTACTTGCCCAAAACACACCACATGAAATGATGCCCCTATTACCCTAGTGATTAAGGGATCCAACCAACTATTGTAATAAGATAGATATAAATGTTTTTAATGTCCTCTTCTATTTATTGTTTTCTTTTCTGTTGTGTTCCTTTAGGGTAAGAAAAAATAAAGCAAAACGCAATTAATTTATAAAATATGTAAAAACATTTGTTTTTGTTTTTTTAGTCCAGTATTTTTCTTAAGATAAAATGAATATCTAAAAACATAACATTTATAGAGGCAGCACGGCGGCGCAGTGGTTAGCGCTTGTGCGGCACAGTTCATGTCATGGGAACCTGTCGTGGGTTCAAATCCAGCTCCAGACTTCCTGTGCGGAGTTTGTATGTTCTCCCCGTGCTTGCGTGGGTTTCCTCCGGGCACTCCGGTTTCCTCCCACGTTCCAAAAACATGCATTTCAGGTGAATTGGCTGGTCCAAATTGTCCATAGGTGTGAATGAGCGAATGAGTTGTCTGTCCCTGTGTGCCCTGCGATTGGCTGGCAACCAATTCAGGGTGTCCCCTGCCCACTGCCCGGAGATGGCTGGGATGGGCTCCAGCCCCCCCGCGACCCTAATGAGGATAAGCGGTACGGCTGATGAGATGAGATGAGATAACATTTATAGAATATAGTTTAACATGAGAAACAGTACAGTATTTGACAATAATGCATTTTTCCAATGTATTTTTTTTTACAGTTTGAAGACAATGTCCTTGAAAAAAAGCTGTGAAAATAAACGAATCTTAATTTTTTAAATTTATAAACAAGAGTGACGTGCTTCATCCATGACGACATAAAAACAACATATTCACCTCGTCTTCCTCTTCTTCCATCGTGCACGTTTTCTACTATCTACAAAAGTCCTTCAATGTCCTCCAACCACTTACTATGATATATTTTGCAAACTCGCACCTTACGTTCTATATTATAAAATAACGACGCTGATCCACAGGCTCACGTCCAGAATCGCCGACCTTCCCTCCTCCTTGTCTTCATGCCTGCCTGGCACTAAACTCAATGAGAGACTGCAATCTTGCTAACACCTTCTAATGCAAATTAAAAAAAGATAACAGGCTAACATGCAAAGGGGTAAGACCAGAGTTCCTAAATGCCAGCAGGGGTGTCCTGTTACTGCACAGTCATAGAGGGTAAGTAGGACGCCCAAGTGCATAAACAGGAGTACTCGTATTTAGAGGCGGCTTAAAATGTCATCCTTACCAATAGGAAAAAAAAGTCCTGCGAGAGTTAAGTATGCCGATTACGGTGCGGAACAGTGAGGAACATGAGTGACGGTTGACAGGGTTTGTACACATTTTCCATGGCCAAATCCAAGGACTTACTTGGCCATTTTTCCCAATACCTTCAAATTCAGCGCCGATCAAAATAACGTGTTTTTTATTTTTTTTTATTTTTTTGGGGCACTTTGACTAAAATAAAGTTGCTTTCTTGCTGGTAGCACATACTGTGCTATTTTGAGCTCTTCCTGACTATGATCGATGCTCGTTTTGTGTCCATGGGCTGTTATAAACTGACATGAATTCTGCCATTCTGCTTTCACAATGCACACACAGCTTCAATATGTTACACTTGTTTGCAAACAAAGGCTTTATAGGGGTTGGATAATAATGAATTTAATACAGAAGACATAAAATAGAAAAAGTACTGTACATATAAAAACAGAAAAAAGAGAGATTTTGGACTTATTTTATTTATGTTGATTGCTCCACACAAGACTATATATATTCAATCTTTCAATCCACTGCTGATTGCTTGTTTTACTTATTTTAATTGATCTTTTTTTGCGTCTTTTGATCTCGTTGGCAGCTCGCTCTGTAGACTACCAAAAGCATATCAAAGAGCGTTTTTTTCACGTTTACAATGAATTCAACATATTTTTCTTTAGTCTGAATTTTAACCAACATCATCCTTTTTATGTATATGAGAAAGCAGTAATAATAACAATAATGAGTATAAAAACGGATACAATTTATCTGCAGATGAAATGAGTCACAACATTAGCTTCTCTGCTGGCTTTGATCTCTTTGATCATGTTGAGAGATTTGTCAGTTGTTTAAAATTAACTTTTTTTGTGGAGCACCAAAAGATGTGTCTTACTGTTGGGAGCTTGCTCTGTAGACAACTGCCAACAAACCCCAGCTCCCGGTCACATGTCAGAAGCCGAAACCAAACCCTAACCCCATACCAGCAGGTGGCACTGTTGGACTCATCATTGCAGGACACTTACCGAAAACTATACACAAATTTCAGCAGGAATTTCAATAAAGCAAAAGTTATTATTACACCTGTTTATATATATATATATATATATATATATATATATATATATATATATATATATATATATATATATATATACATACACACACAAAATAATTAATATCTTTTTTATATTTTGCATTTTTAGGGTTTTTGAGTTGTTTGACTTTTAATCTGTTGTGTGTAAAAGCTAAAATTGTGTTGGATTTACACATCAGTGAATATTTCAATTTGAATTACTAAATAATTTGGTGCATAATGTTTTATTATTGATAATATATCATAAAAAAACACAAATCTTAGGGGCCGGTTTTCTCAATACAACTGTGCTCTTGGGTGCTTCACACAACAACGCCATATTGACTTAAAATATTTACTTCTTCGTTTTATAATAAATATTTTGTATTAATGTTTTTCAATTTATTAATTCATCAATTCATTTACATTCGATTGCATTAAAATTGATTAGTTACGAACATAAAACTGAAATAATTTATTGTCATATCCTTGATTGCAAAACCATTTTTAAAAAGGAGGATGTGTTTTGTTTTGTTTTTAATTACAAATTAGCTGAATAAAATGTCAATTGATTAAATTTATTGTCGGCAATGACATAAACGAACTAATTGATCGGATTCCAATAATTACTTTCATTGACTATAATTTTTGATAATTATTTTATTGGTTATTTTGATTTAATAGAATATGTTTTGCTTAATTAATCCTTTTAAGTGATCATTATTGATTAATATATTTTTTACATTTATAAAATAACAGTGTATCATGTTAATAATATGTTATTACAATGTCAATCATTAAATATAGAGTAAATAGACGCAGTCAACCAATAAAAAATAATAATTTTACTGAAAAATCACAATTAACCAGCACTGGTGAGCTATTTACAGAACACATCCGCGGGCACCTCAACTATCATTAGGGGGCACTACATTGTTCTATCTGAATTAACACCTTGATTGATGCAATTTTTTCAAATGAAAAACAAGTTTTATGACAGCAATAAAAACAAAGGCATTCAAGCTCAACATTGTATTTATTGCCAGCAATACCCATTAAGGTTTATTATCTTTAGAAAAGTGGACCTTGCAGGTGCTGCAAGCTCTTTGCATAACACGCAGCACTGCAACAAAATAATCCTCCCCGGTTGCTAAAATCGGGTCGCCGGCGATTACGCTGAGTTCACCAAACCTTAGTGGGTCCCATCACTGAATTCTAAATCAGTGAGTCAGCAAATTTATTTGCGTTTCTGACTTTCTGCACCAGGCAACGGAAAACAAAGTCGCTTCCAAACGAAAATATCCCCGAGGGTTTCAAATCGTCATCAATAGTAAAAACGCACACACACTAAATGTCTTTTTCCGTAAGTTAAAAACTTCATTTAGCTAACGGAGATGCAGCTAGTTCATCGACCGATGTTCAAGGCAAGTGAGATTAAACATTAGGTCCACGTTAACAAAGGTTCTATTAGGCAAAGTATCTCATAATGTTACGTAACGAGTATGTACAGTAGAGGAAATAATATCAACGCACGCAGGTTTAAGACTAATATCACTCACGGGGGATTAGCATCTGGCAGGATTAGTCATCGTGAGGCCTTTTTTAATTTTTTCGCGGCGGGTACGAAAACAGATGTTAGGCACACATGGACTAGTAATCATAGACAAAAAAGTAATAATAAAAAGTAAGTTAAAAAAGCAAAACACAATATTTATCTTAACCAGGGGTCTCCAACCTTTTTGAACCCGAGAGCTTCATTTTGTTACTTAATAGTGCAAAGGGCACCCAGTTTGATACGCATTTCTAAAATAAATTGTCATGTTATTAAAAACTTATCATGTTAGCAGTATGTCTTTACTATGTTATTGCTCTGCTAACTCTTTCACGAACAATGATGATGATTATATACGTCATTTATCCTTGTCAATTTGCTTTTGAAAGGTTTTGATGTCAACCCTTTATTTCGTTTTTAACTAAGCCAGCCATGAGTTAATTGAGCTGGCAGTGAATAAGTTCAATACTACAACAAACTAGTTAGCTTATAAATAACTTGCCCAATGAACTAGTTATTAACTAACTTCCTTTTCTAATTAACAACCAATAAGGACAACAGACATAAAAGATCCATTTTGAATTCAGTGCCAGTGACTTGAGTTAGACGTCAACCCTTCCACAATTGGTAGTTAACTCTGCTGGATGAGTTAATTATTGGAAGTAGGGTTAAATGGACTCAGACAACCACAAAAACAATACTTCTGCGAGAAAATCCCAATGACCTAGTACTGGTGAGATAATTTCTGAACAGGTCCATGGGCACCTAGCCTGTCCTTAGGGGGGCAATCTGGTCCCCGCGTGCACCCCTCATCTAGACCATTATATACATTCTGATTTGTGTGCAGTTTATAGGCCCCGAAACGGCTGAATTGATATTTGCGAAAATGTACACAGTACCACTTTAGGCTTCTGGGGGTGTTTTTACCTTGATTTGGTCTTACAGTACCCCCCAATAAATACCCACAAAAATTGATAATTCCTTGTGTACCAACGACTCTGGAGCTGCATGCGGTCATACTGCTCTTTGGCACTTACTCGTGGCTCCCTGGCGCTCTTTCAACCAACGATGCCCCAAACCATCACGCCCAAGTAGAATGCCTGCAACACTGGGCTTGTACATTCTGACTCCTTTATTGCCATGGACGACTAACGATTGCAGTGAATCAGTTAAGAGTTTATTCATTTGTCAATCAAAGAACTGGATACCATCTAAATATGTACTAGTTGTATCACTATTGATTTAGTATCAGACATCCCTACTAATGAACAAATTACATGTACATGATAATAGGGGTATACTACTTGTTATTATCATTTTTCTTTGGCTTTATGAAATGCTACCACGGGGATAAAAATAAAATAATGTCACATACTTTTGGTTCACCGGACAAGGGCTCCAATTTGATCATCTGACACATGAGCGATATTATGAAGGGCAGGAATCTCCGGTTGCCTTTTTAAGTGTGTATGTGTGTGTTACTGTGTGTCTTGTGCACAAATTGACACACCCGGGGACCAACAACAGCCATGGTGCCGGGGACAACAAACAGTGGCGTTCTTGGTGGGTAGTGGACACTTCCTCTCCACTGACCAATCAGAACACAGTGTATAAATAGTCACTATCACGAGATATATGGGTAATAACAGTGCCATTTGCTTTGACACACGTCCCCCACCAATTTTTTTTCTTGACCGTAAATCGTTTCACCGTCTGACTTTTAGGCGCACGATATTTTGCACTCTCTTCTTTCCATACTTGGAATGCTGATGGGGGAGGGTGTAAGGGCCACTTGTTGTTGAGCAGTAGCTTGTGAAAGGATTTGTTAAAGTGGCAGTGTTCAGATTTGCTCCAAATGATGAGTCGGCTTCTTTCTGTGAAGCGAGCGTGATGCAGCAATTTATAAAGGGAAAAAAATAGATATGACCTTAAGGGATCAACCGTTTTTCAGGGATGATACCGATTATTTGTCCTGTTAGATTTTAAAATAGGTCACTGAGTATGTTGTCATCATAACATGAGTTTTCCAGCAATATTAAATTTGTTATTTAATCATCACAGTACTAATTCAATGATAACATTACTCATTTAGTTGTTATAAATGCACTTATGTTCATCCACATATTTGAGTGAAGTATTTACTTGCTGTATTCTTTCATATCAGTACCTTCCCAGCAATGGTCTTTTACCCTTATCTTATCATACAACATCCCTGTCAACCTCCACGGCTCCATGCCCGTCGAAACTGTCGTATTTTCCCGTACAAGATACAAAATAATCGTACACAATATTTTTTTTTCCGGAATGATGCATGGTGGGAAATCCCCAGGGGGCAGACGCATGCGATTGATAAATTTGCGTTTTTCCGTGCAGATTTCCTTGTACGTCATACTCGTCTTAAAATGCATAAAAAACGTACTTTGTACGGCAAAACTGTACAGGTTTACAAGTATGCTACAACCTTTAAAATTAAGCTGTGTGCAGTTCTATCAAGAGTCTCTTGTTCAATGAGATCGTTTATTTTATCTTGCAATGGGAGATCCAAGGAGAGCTTCAAGAGTTTCATCTTTACTCTTTTGCACAATCCACACCTTCCTCCTATAAGAGAGGGACCAAAACATTTGCCGATGCGATCTTGGTGAAAGACGCGCTTCCCAACAACTGGACCAGAGTGCACTCTGTTTTTGTCTTTTTTTGAAACTGTGTAATAAATGTCCTCAACTGCATTGCTTCTCTCTAGCGCTATTTTTCCAAAGTCCAAACACTCGGTCTGGTTTAGGAAAAAAACACGCTTCGAGACATCGGAAATGTCTTCAACTTCAGTAATAAGAGTAGACCCATAACTAAGATTGGAAGCCGATACTTATTTTCTTTAAAAGCTTAATAAGTTTTAAATAATGCAAAAAGAAGCAAATAACCTTCGTTGTGAATACAACTTTAATAACACTCTAAAACATTTTAAAGTTAATAGATTTGAATTTCAAGACTACTAACGTGACTAAATATTTCACATACCAATAATTAGTGGTATTCCTCTGTATTCTCTTAAATCCGCACAATAGGTTTGAAGTGTGTCTTACTTTGCAAACAGTAGATAGGGGAGTCAGTTTTTAAGTTCAATTCAAACATTTGTTTACACCGGGAAATCCAGTAGCAGTACTCAGGAGGTATAGAGGCCGGGTTGCAGGTTCGATCCCTAACTCTTCCGAGTTACATTTTGAAGAGTCCTTGGGCAAGACACTGAACCCCGATTCGAAGGTAGGCGCCATGGCAGACTCCGTAATCATTGTGTGTGTGTGAGTGTGTAAAGTGTGAAGTGTATTATAAAGTGCTCTAGAGGTCAGCAGTAACTGGTTAAGCACTATATAAATGCAGTCCATTTATAATTTAAACTTTTTTATTTTTCACCATCTCAATTTGATGGAAAATTGCAAGCTGTGTTGTGGAAAAGAGACATGAAATAATAATAGTAATAATAATACATTTCACTTCATAACGCCTTTCAGGACAGCTAAGGTCGCTGTAAGAAAATGTCAGATGTTGAGAAAAGGCTAAGCTAGAATCCATGTTTCTAGCTTGGCTTGAACGTTAACTGCAAAAAAAAGAAAAAGACAAAAGGCCCAATTTGCACTAAGAAGACTTTAACATTTTTCAGATTTAAACAGATAATATTTTAAATTTTCCAAGAAAACCTAGCAAAAAATATTATGAATATAAAGTGTTGCCTAAAAAGAGAAAACTGTTTGCCTCATACAAATACGTTTTTTTTAGATATTTTTGATGATGAATAAAACTTAAAATACAATACAAATTAAAAAAGTAAAACATGTTTTTAAAATGCCTCATATATAAATTTGATCTTTAAAATATTTTTCCTTTGATATAGTGTTGTGTGAAACGTTATTCATTTGGGTCCACTGTTTTTTCTGGTCGTGACGTACGAACTGACCAAGAAATGGACCCAGAGAACGTTCGCACCAGCGCTGATCAGGAAGAGACGTAGGCTTCCATGGACTCAACCGCCATGGGTGATCACGAACTTAACCTGATTGGTTGGTGTAAAACTTGGTTGAGACCGGATGAAATGAGATGATCTGCATTTATATAGCGCTTTTCAAGTCACTGACTTCCCAAAGCGCTTTACAATGTGCTCCACATTTCCCAATAGCGGCCTTGCAGCCATGTAAGGCGCTAACCTGCTTATCGGGGGTATTAGGGGTTCAGTGTCTTACCCAAGGACACTTCGACATGTAACACGGACGAGCCGGTATTCGAACTGGGATCCCTTGATCCCAAGAGGAGTTTTTACTGTTAAATGAGGTTTCTCCTCAAGAATATGTGAGCTGTCATGTAGAACGCGCTCCCGTACCTCTAATATTTATAAAGCGTTTGAGGCTCTTGTCATGCGGCCCTCTTTAATGTCAATTCTGTAGTAACTATTTATCACGCACCAGGACCATACTCAGTTTTCTTAGATGAATTCTTTGAACTGTTGTCTGACCTAGTAACCTATGCAGACAAAATAATAATGATGGGGAACTTTAACATTCATATGAACTCCCCACTCACTTCACTTACTGTAGCGTTTCGGGCTCTAATTGAAAAATTTTGGTTTTAATCAACTGATTGATTTGCCGACTCATAAAGATGGAAACACGCTAGACTTGGTTCTGACTCGAGGAGTTTTAACCTCAAATGTAATGGTGTTACCGCGTTCTACCGTTATTTCTGATCATTATTTAGTTACATTTGAGGTGCTGGCTAAATGTTGTATTAAAGAAACTAAAGGATTTAGCGGCCGCAATATTTGGACTGGCATAGTTTCTGAGCTCTCTGATCTTCCTTCAGGAGTAGTTGCGCCGTTTCCTTTACATAAAGGCTCTATTGACTCATTCATGAATGAGTTTAATGCTACCCTGGCTAGTGTCCTGGATTCCGTGGCGCCCCTTCGGCTTATATCACGACCTAAAAGATGCTTGCCTTGGTTTTATGATGAAACTAGATCGCTTAAACAAGACTGCAGGAAATCTGGAATAAAATTCCGTCAAACCTGGTGTGACACCTTGTTTAAGTATAAAACAGCCCTTGCCTCTGCAAATTCAGCCTATTTTTCGAAGGTGATTGCGGCACAAAAGAGTAACCCCAAAATCCTTTTCGACACTGTAGCATCGCTAATGAGGCAACAGATTATTCCAGATAGTTCTACCCATTCAGCCCATGAGTTTATGGTCTTCTTTAATAAGATGATTCAACGCATACGGGAGGAGATTTCTAAAGACCATGTAAATACGTCACATATTAAATGTCTGAATATTATAGATGAACGGCATGTTGACTGTCCAGGGATTTTTTCCCGATTTAGTGATCTGTCACTTGATAATCTTAAACTAGTGGTGAATACGGCCAAACCGACTACTTGCCTGTGTGACCAGCTTCCGGGTTAGCTGATTAAAGGTTTTTTTCGGGGTCCCTGGACCTTCAGTTCTAAATATTATAAACATATCACTCTCCTCAGGTGTAGGTCCATCAGCTTTTAAGTCCGCTGTTATTAAACCTACACTGAAATAACCCAACCATGATCCAGAAAGCTTATGTAATTATAGACCTGTGTAAAACCTACCGTTTCTTTCTAAAGTACTTGAAAAAGTTGTGGCACAGCAGCTGAATGATTCTACATCCGAGAACAATCTTTTTGAATCTATGCAATCACGATTCAGGGCTAACCGCTCCACTGAGACAGCCCTGATTAAGGTAACTAATGATCTTCTACTGGCAATGGCACTGTGGACCATAATATCTAACTACAACGGTTGGAAAAATGGATTGGTCTGTCAGGAACCATCCTCTTATAGTTCAGGTCCTTCCTCACAGATAGGACGCAATGTGTTAAACATGGTGAAAAGAAATCTGAGCCCTTTGGTGTTACCTGTGGTGTGCCACCGGGTTCAGTACTTGGCTCCCTTCTTTTCAGCATTTAAAAACTTTCATTAGGTGATATTATTCGCAAGTATCATAACAGTTTCCATTGCTCCGCAGATGACACTTAACTATTTCTTGCAAAGGAGGAATCTGCTACACTACACTGTGGAAATTTGGAGGCCTGCCTCACTGAGATAAAAAGATGGATGTCACTCAACTTCTTGCGTCTTAACTCTGAAAAGACCGAAATGATAGTTATTGGTGCATCTAAATGCCGTGACTTGTACTCAAAAACTGCTCTTAACATTGATAAATGCAATATCACCCAGAGTGACTCAGTCAAAAATGTAGGTGTCATATTTGACCGCAATCTGAACTACTCTCGGTCTCCCAAAGTCCAAAATCAAGAGCCTTCAGCTGGTACAAAATGCTGCAGCGAGGCTTTTAACTGAGACCAGAAAGTTTGATCGCATTGCCCCAATTTTAGCTAACCTGCATTGGCTCCTTGATTTTAAGGTTCTGTTGGTAGTATACAAAATCATGCATGGACTAGCTCCCTCATATCTTTCAGATTTAATTTCCCCCTATGTTCCGGTCCAGAGCCTTCAATCTGAAAATGCTGGTGTACGAGTGATCCCAAGAGCCAAGAAGAGATCCGCAGGTTCAAGAGCATTCGCCATTCGGGCCCCGGTGCTATGGAATGCTCTACACCCTGAGATTTGATCTGCAACTTCAGTGGAACTGTTAAAATCTAGGCTTAAAACACACTTCTATTCTATAGTATATGAATAACCTATATTTTATGTTGACAATATCTGTTAATTATTTGTTATTGCAACATCCATTGCAGCCTGGTCGTCCTGAAAGGGGATTACCTCATGTGCAGTCCCTTCTCAAGGTTTCTTCATCTTCCTCATGTTGAGGTTTTTGAGTTTTTCCTTGCCCTTATGTAGGTTTTAGATCAGGGTATGGTGTAATAATAGTCTGTGGTTTGCAATAATCTGTGGTTTGCGCAGCCCTTTGAGACTCTTTGTGATTAAGGGCTATACAAATAAACATGACTTTAATTGACAAGAAAATAAATATAAAAGAAAATGTCGTTTGTGTCATGTCTGGCGCGGTTGCCATTGCGCCCAGCTGGCCCCGCCCCTGGACACCGGCTGACTCGCATTGACTGATTGCTTCTTGACAGTATTTAAACGCGTCCCTTTGAAGGGTGCGTTGCTGGATCGTTTGTTATACCTGTTAAACTTTGGTGAGACTGCTGAGAGATTTCTGCGAGTTCTGTTTAATTCTGAGAAATGCCTGGTCTGTAAATCTGCCCACGTTTGATTCTGTTTTGTTTTTGGTCTGATCTGTTTTGGACAACTTTTCTTTTGTTTGGATTTCCAATCCACTCCGCGACAATCGATCCCCGGATCGAGTGTGCGCATCCTCCTTTGCTTTCTCCAATAAATTGTGTGATTAAATCTACGCAAATGAATTCTTACTTCCTGCTTCCCGCTCCGCTACGTGACAGTTTGTTGTGTTCAAATTAAAAAGGTTTATCAATAATTTTGAGGACATTAAAGAAACCTATTTTTTTCATAACAAATAATACTAAAATTGAATTTTATTTTAATTTTACCTGTCTAAGAGTTGGTAGCAGTAATAATCAATAAGGTGTATAACCAGGTGTTATGGGGCGGCAGTGGCTCAGGAGGTAGAGCGCTCGGTTTAGGATCAAGAGATGGAAGTACAATATTGGCAACAAGATTGACTTGGTATAATTGAAAATTATTTGAATGCAACACAAACTTTTTCTTTTCCCGGCTCCTCCGTGTTACATGTCGAAGTGTCTTTGGGAAAGACACTGAACCCCTAATACCCCCAATAAGCAGGTTAGCGCCTTACATGGCTGCACGGCCGCTATTGGGAAATGTGAAGCACACTGTAAAGCGCATTGGGAAGTCTTGACTTGAAAAGCGCTATATAGATGCAGATCATTTCATTTAATTTTATTTATTGATTAGCTATCATTTAATCAATCCATTTTTTTATATTCAACCAAACATAGCAAAATCTTATTTTATATAAAATAACTGACTAATTGTTTTAAATGTCTTACTTGGTTGCAGGTGCTAATGTCGACTCCATTTTTTAAGAACTCCAGGACTTTATCGATGTTTCCAGCTCGGGCGGCCCGCAGGAAACTGGTACTGCTGTCCGACTGCAAACAAGAAAACATTCTTACAGATTCTTAACTCATTCAGTGCCATTGGCAGGTACATTTGTCAAATATTTTTTCAATATTTTTGTTACTTTGTCAGAATTTATGTTTGTCTGCACTTGAGTATCGGATTTTAATCACCTAACACGAAGGTCAACTTTCATCAAGACTAACAATTCAGATTCAGATTCAGTTTCAGATATACTTTATTGTCATTCTTGTACACATGTATACAGAATGTTGTGCTTTTTTAAACATTACTTTTACAGTATCACACTTTACATCAAATGGTCAATTTTCCGTTAAAATCAAAATCTGGAAAAATAAAACAAAACAAAGTCAACTGTCAAGTCAAGTGATCTTAAAATACAAAAATAAAAATACACAAAAATTAGTAACTAAGCAAATAATTACACACAAAACTACACCATTTAATAAATTAGGAAAATAAACTGATAAATAATCAAAAAATAAATGAGGACTGACCAAAATTAGTTAAAAATGAATAGATAACAATGATTCTTATAATTATGTTTTTGATCTAGGGTACATGATTTTTTTTTTGAATGAAAAGACAGAGAAAAAAAAACACAATTAGTCATCCACTAATGAGTATAATAAAATAAACATGTATTTATTGTTGAAAAGCTTAAAAAAAATCTGATCTAAAAACAAACAATTAAAAAAAAAATAGTTGGCGTTAATTTACTTCTAAAACATTTTTCTATGCTAGCACTAAGAGATAAGGTTAATGGTATCGACATCAATTTCTTGCATCTTAACTCTGAAAAGACCGAAATGTTAGTTTTTGGTCCATCTAAATGCCGTGACTTATTCTCAAAAACTGCTGTGAACATTGACAAATGCCACATCACACAGAGTGACTCAGTTAAAAATTTAGGTGTCACATTTGACCCCGATCTGTCCTTTCTAACACATGTGAAGAAAATTACTAGAACCGCTTTCTTCCATCTTCGCAACATTGCTAAAATTCGTCCTATACTGTCTCAGTCGAATGCGGCGATTATAATTCACGCGTTTGTTACCTCCCATCTCGATTACTGTAATGCATTACTCTCCGGTCCACCAAAGTCCAGAATCAAGAGTCTTCAGCTGGTACAAAATGCTGCAGCGAGGCTTTTAACTAGGACAAAAAAGTGCGATCATATCACGCCGATTTTGGCTAACCTGCATTGGCTCCCTGTTACCCTAAAATGTGATTTCAAGATTCTCTTAGTATTATACAAAATCATACATGGACTTGCTCCCTCATATCTTTCAGATCTGATTTCCCCCTATGTTCTGGTCCGAAACCTTCGTTCTGAGAGCGCCGGTCTTTTGGTGATCAAGAGCCAAGAAGTGTTCCGCTGGTTCAAGAGCGTTGTCCATCCAGGCACCGGTGCTGTTGAATGTTCTTCTCCCTGGGATCCGATCTGCAACCTCAGTGGAAATGTTTAAATCTAAGCTAATGTCGACTCCATTTTTTAAGAACTCCAGGACTAATAACCTGTAAAGCTCTTTGAGACTCTTTGTGATTAAGGGCTATACAAATAAAAATGACTTGACTTGACTTGACATTTGTTATACAATTATTTAGCATATCCTGCTGAGGTTACACTAGCAGCTAAAGCAAAGCTAGCCACCATGTCCAAAATGCTCGCATAAATTGAGCAGGTCCATGATATTGCCATTAGCTGCTAAATTATTTAGCATCAACTGCAGACATCATGTGGCTTAGGTGAAGCTAGCCACCAAAGCCACGCTATTCGCTAATGTGACTAGCGACTGCGTTTCCGAAAAACCATTGTACTAAATCCAGGCCAGGCCAGGCAATACAGTAGATGCGAAACCCACAAAAATGTGCCTTAAATTCTGGGTTCATAAAACCACTGACCCAGAAGTAATTAATTATTTTTTATTTCAGGGAATGTCCATAAAATAACAAAAAGGGATATATGTGTTTGTTACATTTCAGCAATGAAAACAAAGGCCTTTAGGCTCTGCATTGTATTTATTGCAGCTAATTACTTTTACCAGTTACACTAAGCGTACCAAATATTTGTGTGCCTCATAATTGAATTCAAAGGCTAGCATTAGCGAGTTTACAAAATGTTAGCACGAGTAGATAATTTCATGATCGTGGCTGTGTTGCCCTTACAGCAACTGTTTTTCTTTAATAAATGACTTTGTTTAAAATGTGATACAAGTTCCGTATGAAGTGTTCCCCATAAATATGTTTTTTAAAAGTGTTTATATAATATATAAACAATTATGTCTTGTAATATGTCCCACAGATGTAAAGTTTATGCACTTTTCTTTCGTGAACTTCTGGTTTCAAGCATCGTAATATACTTTTGCAGTTTTCACCATCCAGAGAAGAAATTAAAGCTTCATTTCTCCTGTGGTCATTGTTATTCTTTGGTGGTTTATCTTGGTGTTATATCGATGACACTACACTGGAATTAGCTATTACATTATTTCGCATCAACTGCTGTTATTCTGCTAGTGGCTAAAGCAAAGGTAGCCTACGTACTGATCCTTTTCGCTAACGCGGTTGTCTTAATTAAAAAAAATGCACTAAATCAAGGGCATAGACGGCCTAAACAATTTATAATCTAGCAAAATATAAGAATACATGCGTTCGCAAAAACACAGACCTAATTATATTTTTTTGCCAAGTAAGGTGACGGTGTTGAGATGGTTACCAAGATGGTCTCATCCTTTGACCTGGTTTCTGTCTCGTCCAGAAATATTCTACAGGACAGTTCGAGGCCTCTGAAGTATTTCCTTGTAACATAAGTTGCAAATGTCCAGACCGGTTGCAGTTCCAGCTTTCTTTTTTGAAAGTCTCTGTCCATAGTCTTCCTGGTTGCAAAATGTTTCATTAATTCCTATCTTACTTTTTATTTAGAGTCGTAACATTTCTAGACAGGAATACATTTTATGAGTAATTATTATTCCTAATGATGGTGTCTAAAGGTTTAAAACATGTTATGCATCGACACAAGGGTGTTGCCTTGCAAATAGAAAAAATGTGGATCACACTAACGGCAAAGAAAATATTAGTTGTGTTAAAAGTGCATATATTAGAAGGGTACTTAAAAGGAGCCGACCAGAATTTGGAACTTTGTGACCCCAACTATTTATTCTCTTGTATCCTCCTGAGGGGCCGGTCACACAGCAGTTTGCGGCTGAATCACGGCCAGAAATTTCTGCCTGTGAGGCGGACGCTATTGGACGCTTTGAGATCGCCATAGAGACAAGATACAGCAGTGCTTAACACGCGGTCGGAAGTTCGCGCGCCGGTGGCAGCGCGAAAAAGTTTTGCGCTGCTCAATTCTTTAGAGCGCGGCTACACAGCCTTTTACGGGCGTATCGAGGCTGAAGCGTCTGCTTCACGGCCATAAAATTCTGGCCGTGAAGCAGACGCTGTTGGGCGCTGTCGGACGGTTTGAGACCGCCATATAGACGAGATACAGCAGTGCTTTACTCGCGGTCGGAAATTCACACGCGAATGGCCGCGCGAAAAAGTTTTGAGCTGCTCAAAACTTTGAGCACGTGTTAACCGCGGGCGGCACACGAGGTAATGACGCGGAAATGACGCGGAACGACGTGCTCTGGCCGCGGCCAGGGCGTGGTTACACATGGGTAGGAGTGGGTGGAGCATGGTAATAGCATGTTCTGCACCTGTATCGCGGTGTTATTACGTGAAATTAGCGTGTTACGCGTGTGACGGTCAAACGCCTTTCTCTGCGTATACACAGCGCGATTTGCCGAGCACACGTCAGTTGTGCCCAGAAGTGGACATGGATCCCCGTCACCGTAGTGACCTCGTCTTAATCCATTTTTATTTCTTGACATTTCTTTTCATTTTATAACAAGATCATAAAATAAAAATGAAAAACTATTACAATAATAACATGCCATAGCTTGAAATCTTGATCTTCACGGGACTGTGTCTTGAGCGGTTATGATTTCTACAGCCCGGTGTTACGCCGAGAAATACATCCCTGCCAAGATTTGCATTCCCTCGCTACTACAACCACTTTTACCTCGTTTTATCTGACTTTTATATCACTTTTAGGGAATGTAATGGCGAACATATAACCAAAACCACTTTGTCTTGCATTTGTTGTGAATGTAATACAACTTAAACCATTCCGTCTTTGTTTTTGATAGATAGATAGATAGATAGATAGATAGATAGATAGATAGATAAATAGATACTTTATTCATCCCGGTAGGGAAATTCACACTTCCAGCAGTCTACGCCATTGTTTATTAACAGATTAACATGATGCCCTAGGGGAGCTTGTAGCGGAGCGGATGACGTCACGCCAGTCCAAAAGTTCGACATTCCTGCGGCAGATGGAAATCTTTTCTTTGTGAAAATCCAGGGATACACGACCTCGTGTTAGCAAGTCCGCCTCCTCTCCGATTCCCCCCGGCTTTCGTGTCTCTGTTTAGCGGCGTTGGAGCCGGATTGCTCCGGGTAGCTCCGGGTGGCTACACGTTAGCGTCCGGAATGCTAAACGTGAGCCACGTTTCCGCAAAACACAGCAACTGCGTTCCCTGTGCGCTTCGATGTTTTCCACCTGCACTCGATGATCTTATTTGGTCGTGAGTTCGCATTTACCATGCTTACGGATGGTACCGAAGACTTATAACGCCGCTAGCCGCTTCGCTAGCTCCGGCTGTCCTTCCACGATGGGCCCCTTCATCACGCCGGCACGAGAATTCTTTAGGGCAAGGAGTTGAAATTTCTTGAGTACACGCATTTATTGTGCGCTAAAACCCATGTCCATAGGATAGAAGTAATTCATAGTGTAGTTGTCAAAACGGGAAGAAAAAACACCGAAGATAGGAGCAGACAATAAAAAAATTGGGCAGCTGCTGGAAAAGGCAGCCGCTCGTGGCAGCGCCGCTTTGATCACAATGTTGTAAACGTAATCGAACGGTAATGCACACTGTATATAAAATCCTCCCCCCCTCCCGTGAACGCGTATTCTGCTGCGCTTCCAACAAAAGCGATCGTATTCTATATAAAACGCTTATTAAAACAATAAAGCAAGCTAATCATAACAATTGGGAGATCCAAGTCTAGGGGTAGGGCTGGGGGGGGGGCTTGCGTAGGAGTCGGATTTGGGCACAACACCGGCTCGGGAGCTTTTATACCCGTGGTCCACACGAGAAAATGACGCAGAAATGACGCGATGAGGAAGCGGAACAGTCGCCAGCGTCTGTTTTACGGCCATACGACCGATGAACAGCAGGTTGGCCAATTTTGCGCATTTTCCATCGCGGGCAACCACGGGCAAAAAAAAAACGCAAAATTTTTGCCGTGATTCAGCCGCAAACAGCTGTGTGACCGGCCCCTATTGAACATGATTGACACAGAGGCTACAGTTCCACTTTATGCCAGAAGCGGCAGTCATGATAAAAATCTGACTTCACTATAAAATTAAAAATAAGGTCAATTTTGTTATATTATTGCATTTTTAAACTATATTGTTGAAAAAAAAACAATTTTATTGAAAAAAAAAAGATAGACTAAGACAAAATATTAAACATAAACATATATATTCTACATATAAAAATAAAGGCCTGGCGTTGCCGGACATTATACTTAGGCAAGGTTGCTGGCTGTGGTTTGTTGAAAATTTGCCAGGGAGCCACTAAGGAGTTTTGTTGAGCGGTGTGGTCACATGCAGATCCAGAGCTGCTTGTACACAAAAGCTGATGTTCATCAATTTTGTTCATATTCGTTGGGGGTGCATTGACACCAAATCTAGCTAACCCCCCCCCAGAAGCCTAAATTGCAACTGTGTAATTTTTTCAAAAAAAAAAAAACAATTTAGCCGTTTTGCAGCCTATAAGCCACATACAAACACACACACACCTACACATTTTTTTTATAAATATGTTTTGCTCAGTATGATTTTTACAGTTTTAACAAAAAATAAAGTAAACTATTTGTTTTCTTTTTTATTAAAATGAAATAAAATCTTATACAGTAAATTAAGTATAGCTTTAACAACAACCAATGAGAAGATATGGAAAAAAGTATAAAGATAATCATAAAAATATATTAAATCAACGTCAACAGAAACAAAAAAAATCAACCAATTTTCATACCCAAAAAAAGCATTAAAGTTCCTGAAACTATCTGAACATTCAACCCAACCCATCACATCTGGAATAAATCCACGCCCCCTTTGTGCATGAGAGGCAAACTCTCACTAAAGATCTTACAAAATGACACAACACAAGAGCCCATCTCCCATTTAAAATATGTTACAGAAAAATCAAAATTACATTAAAAAAACAGAACGACAACGTGTCTTACCAGTAGTTTACTGAATCCCGATATTTGGCCTGAGTCACTTTGCCGACTCAAATCGTTCTCACTCCAGGAAGTTTTTACGATTGTTCCCGCTCTACAGGACACACATGATGCGGCATTTCCCATGATAACCCAATCTAATCCAAACTATTCCAAGACTGAAACCTGAAAAGTCACTTGATCAGCAATCCTTGTGTCTGAGTCTTCCCACTCAGGCACGGTTTTTGGCAATTGAGCTGACAAATGATCGATATTAACCGTTTTCCAGGGGCCGCCGCTACGACCCGGTTCTATTCCACAATGTCCCGTAATAACATCACTCAGTCAGAACTCTCAGCCTCCCCGGCTTACTTCGAGTCCTCTCCAAGGCCCGAAGCTCAGGCTCTTTCACTACGCTCCCGCCCTGTCAGCACCATAACAACTGTCAACTCTTCTGCCTTGGTTATTTTTACTCTTCCAGACCGCTATTGTGACAGCTGACCTCCACCCGGTGCAAGGAGGGTCACAACATCGTGCGGGAGGTCACACCTTGGCAAATGATCCAGCCAAAAACAGTGCCAAAAAAAGGACAGGCCAAAGATTATGGCTGAAGCCCTTTTGCGGTTGGCCTCTTAGTGGAATTCTGCTTTGCAGCTATGACAGGATGCCATTTTCTCTTCGATCGTTTACAGGTTAATGCATACTTTTAAAGCTCAGCCAATTATGATTATTTTCCTGCTTGGACTCATCTTATTTCCTTCTTTTGCCCTTTCACTCCTCTCAAACTGTTTCAGAGTTCAATGTGCTGCTGCAACGCCCCCATCCCCCACTCTCTGCTCAGCATACAAATCCGCGCAGAGACAGACGAAAACATGCCTAATTACCAATTGACCAGCTAACTAAAAGGGAAACAGCATGGCATTTGAGATCTTTTTAAATGAGATACATTTATATTGATGAACTCGACATTTATATATATTTAAAAATATTTTGCATTTGCAACTACATGTGAATTAACCCAAGTGATTTAATGGACTTGGAAATTTTTTTTGAAATTTGACTCTACGACAGCTAATTTTTTTCAATTGAAGAGAACATTTAGATTCAAAATGTGAAATGAAAACGTTTACAAATATACATTTGCATATGTGATTCCCCCACAATTTACTCATTCACTTGTTTTTAAATGATACAGGTTTAGTAGACCGTGGTGGGATTAATCCGACCCTGGCGGGGCTGGTACGGGAAAAACTAATCTTGATCATAATCATTATCTACTCTGTTGTCATTGAACAGATTTGCCTGAGATGGACCGTTTCTTGCCTGTGCACCCTATTTTGTGACCTCTAAAGAATGAATACATGTTAAACTTGTAATTACCTAGGCAGTAAATGAGTTAATTGTGATGAACTTACATATGCAATTGTATAACTGCAAACGTTTTTATTTCACACTGTATCTGGATGTTCTGTTCAATTGAAAATGTAGCCCTCATTGAGTCAAAATGTTATCCTATTTTTTTCTTACTCCAAATAAACGTTTGGATTTAGTTTCTTTTAGGTGCATATTTTTTTTACCTGTCGCTTTCGCTCAGCTCTTTCCCGTCGACGTCGCCGGCGTTCCCGGGCTTTTTGCAGCGCTTTGTACTCGGGGTGGAGCTCCAATTCCCGAGCTTTCTTCAAGTGGGCAGCGGCATGGGCCATGGCTACAATTTGCTAACTGTGAGTCAATCTGATAAATGCGAATTAAAAATGTGGGGTTTTTTTGCACGTTCCAATGAATATTTGAAGGTCAAGCAAATCTGATGTACATTAATCCAAGTTAAATCTTAAGACTTGAAAAAAAAAATACCCCGAAAGTAAAGTGTCACCAAAATAACCTGAGCCGACAAAAAATGTCCTTCAACTCCTTTCTCGTCTTTTATCCTCCACGAGAAAAAAAATATTCCCACAAAACATCTGAAAACGTGCAGACATCCACTCGGAATGCCAACGAAGCATTAGTGCATCTGAGTAAGAGAGGAGGACATAATGACAGAAAGGGCAAATGATGACAGTAATTCTCATCCATTCAATCATTATTCATCCCCCATCCCCCGCCAACACACAGAAACGAGATACGAGGACTGAGTCCAGATGTATAGTACATGAAAATTGCAAAGCATGTGAACAGATGTGGCTTTACAGTATGTAAGGGGTTTAACGCAGCTGCCAGCCGGCAGTCAAACTAAAGCTAATCTCTACTGTTGTGTCATCAACGTACACATACACACACACAAAATAAAACACAAGTAAAAGGCAGGGATATCATTCAGGATTATATCTTGCAACACA
Organism: Urocampus carinirostris; assembly: GCF_059441175.1. Taxonomy (NCBI): domain Eukaryota; kingdom Metazoa; phylum Chordata; class Actinopteri; order Syngnathiformes; family Syngnathidae; genus Urocampus; species Urocampus carinirostris. The sequence goes on along the minus strand of NC_142356.1, from coordinate 41,444,070 downwards.
TGCAATTAAACATAAACTCTGCTCTCCTTTTTTAATGCAGCTATTTTATGTTAATACATACTATTGTACCAGCTCGGCGGCCTTGGGGGTAGGGCGCCCGTTCCGAGATTGGGAGGTTGCTGGTTCAAGCTTTGGCGGAGTCATACCTAAAACTTACAACATTGGTACTCATTGCCTCCCTGCTTGGCGCTCGGCAATAGGGGATGGAATTGGGGGGTTTGTTCACCTAATGACTCCCAACACATCAGTTGGGTTGAGTTAGGGGGCTGGGAATATATATATATATATATATATATATATATATATACACTACTGTTGGTTATTGTTTAAAGGAATGAAACCTACTCCAGGGCTATTTAAGCAGCTCCCCTCATTCTTATTTTGTATCAAGAGCTGGAACTATTTGACTATGTGGAAGTAAAATTGGACTTTGGATTCATCAAAAACCAAGAAATGGTTTGCATTTTATTTTTCAAAATCAAGAGCAGGAACTGTTTGACTTTTTTGGAAGTAAATTAAATTACAAAAGATAAGGTCACGGGCAGGGACAAAATTCCGGAATACGTTTCACAATGCGTTATGTTGTTTTTGCTTGAAGGGAATGCAGCTAACTCGATGACAATGGCTCTCTTTATTTTTTTAAATCGTGTGTCATTGCTGGAGTGAATTATAAAAGAGAAGAGAAGTCAAAGTAGGGATATGATTCAGGATTATTTTTTTGCAACACACGCAAATGAAGCACAAGCTCTGCACAATAATTTTAATGCAGCTATTTTCTGTTAAGAAATACTGCTGTGACTTTTGCTTGAGTTAATTCAGCACACTCCAAGGCGATCAAGGGTCTCCTATTTTTCTTCTGTTTTTAATTTTTTAATCGCAAGCAGGAACTGTTTGTCTCTGTGCAAGTAAAAATTGACTTTACATTTTTTTTTAAACAGCACCAACAGAAACAAAAGAGAGTGCTTTTGTTTATTTATGTTGCTTGATGGAATACAGCCCACTCCTGGGCAATTGAAGTGGCTCTCTACTTTTTTTGAAAAACATCAGAAGCCAAACTGTTTGACATTATGGTACGTAAAATGGATTCAGCTGAAAACTAGCCAGTTTACATCTACACCAAAAAAATAGGGTAGTAAAAAAATCTGTATAGGTTTCTCTGTAGCACACTGCATGAAAATATAAAACAAAACAAAAAAACACCACGAATAATTGCTTTGTTGAATTATATATATATTATATATATATCTATATATCTATCTATCTATCTATCTATATATATATATATATATATATATATATATATATATCTATATATATATATATATATATATATATATATATATATATATCTATATATCTATCTATCTATCTATATATATATATATATATATATATATATATATATATATATATATATATATATATATATATATATATCCATCCATTATCTGCACCGCTTATCCTCAGTAGGGTCCCGTGGGGTGCTGTCTTAGGGCAGTGGGCAGGGGACACCCTGAACTGGTTGCCAGCCAGTCGCAGGGCACACAGGGACAGACAATTCGCTTTCTCATTCACACCTAAGGACAATATATATATATACTGGACTGTCTCAGAAAATTAGAATATTGTGATAAAGTTCTTTATTTTCTGTAATGCAATTAAAAAAAACAAAAAATGTCATACATTCTGGATTCATTACACATCAACTGAACTATTTCAAGCCTTTTATTATTTTAATATTGCTGAATTTGGCTTACAGCTTAAGAAAACTCAAAAATCCTATCTCAAAATATTAGAATATCATGAAAAAGTATATAAGTAGGCTATTCAACTGATCACCTGAATCATCTAAATAACTCGAAACACCTTGCGAGGGTTTCCTGAGCCTTAAAAACACTCAGCTTGGTTCAGTAAACTAAATCACAAGTATGGGGAAGACTGCTGTCCAGAGGACCATCATTGATACCCTCCATCAGGAGGGTAAGACACAAAAAGAAATTTCTCAAAGAGCAGGCTGTTCACAGAGTGCAGTTTCAAAGCATATCCACAAAAAGTCTGTTGGAAGGGAAAAATGTGGCCGGAAACACTGCAAAACCAAGAGAGATGACCGTCTTGCATTACCGTTTACGATTACGTTCACAACAAAAACAAAGACGGAATGGTTTAAGTTGTATTACATTCCCAACAAATGCAAGACGAAGTGGATTTGGTTATATGTTCGCCATTACATTCCCTAAAAATGATATAAAAGTGAGATAAAACGAGGTAAAAGTGGTTGTAGTAGCGAGGGAATGCAAATCTCGGCAGGGATGCATTTCTCAGCATAACACCGGGCTGTAGAAATCATAATTGCTCAAGACACAGTCCCATGAAGATCAAGATTTCAAGCTATGGCACCGAAGAAGCCAATATGTTATTATTGTAACAGTTTTTCATTTTTATTTTATTATTTTGTTATAAAATGAAAACAAATGTCAAGAAATAAAAATGGATTAAGACGAGGTCACTACGGTGACAGGGATCCATGTTCACCCCTTGACGTTTCGAGCACAACTGACGTGTGCTTGGCAAATCGCGCTGTTTATACGCGGAGAAAGGCGTTTGACCGTCACACGCGTAACACGCTAATTTCACGTAATAACACCGCAATACAGGCGCATAACATGCTATGACCGTGCTCCACCCACGATTACCCGCTAAAATTTCGTGTCCTACCCACGTGTAACCACGCTCTGGCTGCGGCCATAGCACGTCGTTCTGCGTCATTTCCACATCATTACCTCGTGTGTACCACGTGTGCCGCCCGCGGTTAACACGTGGTCTAAAGTTTTGAGCAGCGCAAAACTTTTTCGCGCGGACAACCGCGTGTGAATTTCCGACCGCGAGTAAAGCACTGCTGTATCTCGTCTATATGGCGATCTCAAAGCGTCCAACAGCGTCTGCTTCACGGGCAGAAATTTCTGGCCGTAATTCATCCTCGATACGCCCGTGAAAGGCTGTGTGACCGGGCCCTAAAGTTTTGAGCAGCGCAAAACTTTTTCGCGCTGCCAACCGGGTGTAAATTTCCGACCGCGTGTAAAGCACTGCTGTATCTCGTCTGTATGGCGATCTCAAAGCGTTCAATAGCGTCCGCTTCACAGGCAGAAATTTCTGGCCGTGATTCAGCCTCGATACAGATGCAAACGGCTGTGTGACCGGGCCCTAAGGCTGAGAAGTGTGAGTTCCACGCCCAAACTGTGTCATTCATGGGGTATATCATCGCGGAAGGGAGAATACAGATGGATCCTGCAAAGGTGTCAGCAGTCACCTCCTGGCCTGTCCCCATGGATCGCAAGAAGCTCCAGCAGTTCTTGGGTTTCGCCAAATTTTACAGACGATTTATTCGGAACTATAGCACGGTAGCGGGTCCCTTGACGGCTCTAACTAGCCCCAAGGAAACATTCAGATGGTCTCCTGGGGCCGACAAAGCATTCACCACCCTCAAGGCCCATCCTTCAAGTACCTGACCCGGGGCGTCAGCAAGTCGGTGAAGTGGATGCCTCGGACGTAGGGGTTGGGGCTGTCCTCTCTCAAAGGTCGGCTGAGGATTCAAATTTATTTGTTCAAATTTAAATACAAAAAAGCTTCGTGGCCTTGCCCAAACTTCCGTCCGCCAAGGAGATGGCAAAGGTGGTCCAGCTGGATGTCTTCCGCCTCCATGGAATCCCAAAAGACATTGTTTCAGACCGAGGTCCTCAATTTGCCTCGGGATTTTGGAAAGAGTTCTGCTGTCTCCTGGGGGCCTCGGTCAGTCTCTCGTCCGGGTTTCATCCGCAATCTAATGGCAATCTGAACGCCTCAATCAAGAACTGGAGACGGCTCTCCGCTGCCTGGTTTCCCGTGGACCTCTTTCCTGGGCGCAACAGCTGGTATGGGTGGAATACGCCCACAACTCCCTTGTCTGCTCCTCCACTGGCATGTCTCCCTTCCAGTGCGTCTATGGCTACCAGCCACCGTTGTTCCCCAACCAAGAGGGATAGGTATCCTGTCCTTCGGCTCTTGCAAATGCCCGGCGCTGTCGTTGCACTTGGGCTCAGGCACGGGCTGCTCTTCTTCGGGCCGTCCAAAGTTATTCGAAGGGGGCTAACCGTAGAAGAATTCTGGCCCCGACGTACCAGGTGGGCCAGCTAGTCTGGTTGTCCACCAAAGATCTTCCACTCTGGGTGGAGTCCAAAAAGTTGGCTCCCCGATTTCTGGGACCTTTTCCGGTGGACAAAGTTGTTAGTCCATCGGCAGTCCGCCTGCGCCTGCCCAGCACCATGAGGGTTCACCCGACATTTCACGTCTCTCGCATTAAGCCTGTCCGCCAGAGCCCTCTGGTACCTGAAGTCCCTACCACCACCCCCCCAGCCCCACGCTTCTTGGATGGTGACCCTATCTACACCGTGCGACGTCTGCTCCGCTCTCGTCGTAGAGGACGCGGCCTTCAATATTTGATGGACTGGGAGGGATACGGCCCGGAAGAATGATCCTGGATCCCCACCCGCCAGATCCTGGATCGCTCGATTATCTCTGAGTTCCACCGCCACCATCCGGATCAACCTCCGAGGTCGTCCTAGGGGTGTCCGGCCGACCACTACATCCCTGCCGGACCCATTTTCGACCGCGCCGCCTGAAGACGACGATGGAGCATCGGTCCACTCAGTGGAGTTCTAACCTGCCGGCCTGTCGGATTATGTACCTGCCTGTCGGATTATGTACCTGCCTGTCGGATTATTCACTTGCCTGTTGGATTATGCACTTTCCTGTCTGATTAATCTTTTTTTCTTTGGGGCCTTCTGGAGCCGTCCCTTGAGGGGGGTGGGGGGTTGGGGTATCTGTCACAATCACCCGGATCGGGAACACTTGTGCTCAGGATTTGGCACCAACAGCCAGGACAGCTGATTGGCGCAACCTGTACATTTAAATCCTCAGCTTCCGGAAACAACTTGTCTAATTGTAGTATGCGATCTGTTGCCATCTGCTTAGAAAGCCCGTACCTCCGACTCTTTGCCTGCCTCCTGTTTTCTTCTACTTGATCTCCGTTGCCGACCCGTTTCCGAATTTGCCTACGACCTGCCCTGCCCGCCTAACTCCTGATCTCTCTTTCGAACACGACGACGCCCTTCTTCTCCAGCCCCGGCCAACAACACGACGACTACGCCTGTCCACGACCATTCCCGCCAAGCCTTCACCCGCCTGTCAAGTCTCGACAATCCGTCAAACAACGGATCGAAGAATCACGCCTTGTCATTCCTTCCTTCCAATAAAAACCAAGAAACGAGTGCAAGTGATCTCAGTTTTCCTTCCGTCCCGTCTGACATGTATAGCCTCTTCCCATCTCTATAAACATCTCAGTCACCACCAACATTTCTAAAAAAACAAAAACTCTTTTAGTTCGGTTTTCTTCCTCATCAAAGCCCAGAAACTGCACTGATCAAAATCACCATAGATCTCTTCAGATAACTGATTCTTAGTCGACCGGTTCAAAAATAATTACAAAGTACAGTATTTAAGGTGTGCGCAAGCCAAGAAAAACCAATGCTTCTAAAGTTTACCGTTTTCTGTGAACTAAGCTAATGTAAATGTGAACTGGTCATGTGAGCCACTATTTTCATCCATTTTACTTGCTTTCATATAAAAAATATTTTACTCATTACCGATATGGACCGGCGTTGTGTGGTGGAAAAAACGTCACACAAAAGCGCAATTTTAGTGGCTTGGAAAAAAAATTTCTTTGCAAAGATGCCGTCGGTGTTCTACCCTTCCTTGCTACTAATATTTTCCGTTGATTATATGTTAATACAAATACACGCGAATAATGAAAATGTTATGCTACTGTTATAATCAAATGAGCCTCCGGTAGGAAAATTTGCCCGATTAGGAAAATATGGCAGAACACCGGTCCACATCGCAACTGCAATAAACCCTCCAAACATTAATGGAACATCCTTTTTGGCCTGAATAGTAGATGGGCTATACATTAAGTTATCGTCACAATGGTCTTGCAAACTACAGTTAACAATTTGGGGGGACAGAATTTCAGAAAACAACATTATTTTACGGTAAAATTTCGACCTGCACTCGGAAAGAGGATGCTCTTTTGCGACAAACGAGAGCAAACCTATACTACCCCCTGCTGGTTAAATTGGAATCGTGCCTATTCGTGTGCAGTGCTTGTATAAGCTCAGAATTAAAATGTGCAGTGACTATTACATTCGCCTAGCACGTGAAAAGTCCACGTTTCGAGACTGGTTGGAAACATGTTGACCTGAAGTGAATCGGGCTGTTCTTGCACCAAGACTCACCGCAGAAAGTGGTGTTCCTACGCGGATCTAAACGAGTCATGGCCGACACAACTTGTATAGATATTCACTACTGTCCGAGAAAGAAAGCTTTATTCCTTTTTTAAAACTCTTTTTGGAATATACACAATACGATAAGTGTTAAAATACAAAATATAAAAATGCCAAAAAACGGAGATGCATATTTTAAAATAGCAGCTACAATACATGATATTATAATCATAGTTTTCAAATTTATTTCATTTTACTTTTTAAATTACAATGATACAACTCAATAATGTATATTTATAAATACAATGATTTATATATTGTTGCGAATTTTATTTATAAGCGCTATATAAATGCAGACATTTACCATTTTTCTCGTTTAGTTTTTATTTTCTCGTGAAAAAATAATAATAATGGGCCAAGTTAACCAATCCATATAATTATTATATAATGTTCCTCATTCAAAGCATTATTCATTATTTTTCTCTTTACAAAAAACTTTTTTGATACAAATCTTAAAATAAGAAAAACACTTCAAAATTGAAAATTTGGTCTAAGATCAGGTAATTGTGTAATTGTAATCCTGTGCAGTCCTTTGAGACATTTTTATGATTAAGGGCTATGTAAATAAATGTGACTTGACTTGACTTCAAAAAAGAACGACAAGAGAGTAGAATTGAATACTCTTTCAAATAAGATAAATCTAAATTGTATTCATTTCATTCCATTTATGATCAAATAATTTTCATCATTTAATATTTTTTAAAGTTGAAAACTGTTAAGTCAAGTTATGTTTATTTGTATAGCCCTTAATCTTATATCAAAGCTTTCCCTGCAGCTCCATGTTATTCACACTTTTTGTGATTTATTGTTTTAAGTGTCTGCTTCTATCTTCGGTGTTTTTTGTCCTGTTTGACAACTACACTTTGGATTACTTTCTATCCCATCATTATGGGTTTTAACACACAAAAATGCGTATATTCAAGGAATCAACTCCTTGCCCTGAAGAATTCTCGTGCCAACGTGATGAGGGGGCCCTATCATGGATGGAGAGCCAGAGCTAGCTAAGCGGCTAGCTGCGTTATAAGTCTTCGGTACCGTCCGTAATCATAGTAAATGTGAACTCTCTACCAAATAAGACCGACGAACTGGCTGTGCTGGTGGAAAAACATCAATGCGCACAGTGAGTGCAGTTTGCTGTGTTTTACGGAAACGTGGCTCACGTCTAGCATCCCGTATGCTAACGTGGTGCTACCCGGAGCTACCCGGAGCTATCCGGCTTCAGCGCTGTTAGACAGAGACACGAAAGCCTGTGGGAAGCGGAGAGGAGGTGGACTCGCTAACACGGGGTGGTGTATCCCTGGGCACAAAGATTTCCATCTGCTGCAGGGACGTCAAACTTTTGGACCAGCCTGTGACGTCATCCCATCCGCTGTGGCTAAACTTCAACAAAGCACCCCGAGGGCATCCTGTTAATCTGTCATAAACAACAAAGGAGACTGCTGGAAATGTGAATTTCCCTACGGGGATGAATAAAGTATCTATCCATCTATCTATCTATCTATCTATCTATCTATCTATCTATCTATCTATCTATCTATCTATCTATCTATCTATCTATCTATCTATCTATCTATCTATCTATCTATCTATCTATCTATCTATCTATCTATCGATCTATCGATCGATCGATCGATCGATCGATCGATCGATCGATCGATCGATCGATCGATCTATCTATCTATCTATCTATCTATCTATCTATCTATCTATCTATCTATCTATCTATCTATCTATCTATCTATCTATCTATCTATCTATCTATCTATCTATCTATCTATCTATCTATCTATCTATCTATCTATCTATCTATCTATCTATCTATCTATCTATCTATCTATCTATCTATAATCACAAAGCGTCTCAAAGGGCTGCACAGACCACAGATTATTGCAAACCACAGACTATTATGACACCATCTCGTGATCTAAAACCTACATGAGGGCAAATACTAAACAGATATTGTCCACATAAAATATAGGTTATTCATATGCTATAGAATAGAAGTGTGTTTTAAGTTTAGATTTAAACAGTTATTAAATATAAACAGTTAGTTATGGTTAGGGTCTTAGTTTGGGGTTTTAACCCTAGCTCCAACCTCAAACTTTACTTGAGCTCCAATGCTAACCTCAGTTAACGTCAATCATTAACCCCTTAAGCGAAAACCCCAAACTAAGACCCTAACCATAACTAACTCAAACTCCAACCCTAATCTTAGCTCGAACCATAACCTTAACTCCAGCCCTAAAACTAACCTGAGCTCCAACCCTAACCCCAACTCTAAGCCTCGTATCAACCATAACCCTAGCTTCAACGTTAACCTGACCCAATTACTTAACCA